>NW_028133339.1:600000-817000 GCF_964374135.1 Grampus griseus | reverse complement strand
GCAATTTCTGCGGAAGATGAACAGGAATAGGGAGAACCAATGAGAGACTAGCTGGAGGTGTCTGGACGGGCAAATTTAACTCTCATTTCCCACCAGGAAGAGGAATTAACCAAAGGCTCAGCGTGCCGTGCCGGAACCAGATTAGGGCCTGAAGCAATCCTGCGGTGTTGCGGCCAGCTCACAAGAAAGCGAGTTGAAGAAAGGAGCTCAGGAACACTGTAATTCACAAACCTGCAGAGTTATAAATGGCAACTATCGTCCAAAAATATACTAAAGTAAGGCTGCCAAGAGGACTTGAAAGCGGGGCAGAATTGCAGGAAACCGATTTCAGGAGGTAGACTGGAATTGCATTTAAAGCATAGGAAAAGAGGCAGAACGTCCACAATGATGCACTTGGCCAAAAAGGGCGTATGCGTTTTTTCCTGAATATATTCAGGAAAAAACGCATACGCCCTTTTTGGCCAACCAAGCAAGCTTGCAAAGGAAATCTGCACTACAATGAAGTCTCACTTCCCCCCGGTCAAAAGGGCCATCTGAAAAAAGTGTAAAATCCAGAAAGGCAGGACAGGCCATGGAGAACTGGGAGCCTTGTTATGCCGATGGGCGGGATGTAAATTGCCAACGGCCACTCGGGAGAAGTGTATGGTGTTTCCTGAAACATCTAAAAAACAAAGCAACAGAGCCTAGGGCACTTCCACTTATGGTCCTATAGCTTAGGGAAATGAAAATCAAAACGACACAGCCACCCCAAAGTTTGGGACGGCTCTGTTTACAAGAACCTCGTTTACGGTACAAGTTCAATATCGCAGAAAGTGAAAAATGGATAAAGAAGTTGTGGTACTTACGTACAATGCAATATCACTCAGCAATGACATCTATGTCATCAGGCCCGTAGCAGCATAAAGAGTGGATTCAGGTATGATGATTCTAACTGAAATAAGTCACACAGAAAAAGAAACATCATAAGATATCGCTAATACACGGAATGTAAACTTGGCTACACAGGAACTGGATTACAAAACAGAACAGGGTCTCAAATTTAGAAAACCAACTTATGCTTGCTTAAGGGGAAAGGTGAGTTGGGGTGCTGCATAAAACCAGAGATTGAAATGAGCACAGAGTAAGTTCCTTAAGCCAAATATGGAATAGACAAGAGCTACTCCTTGCTCAACGAAATGGACTCAACACCCCATATTAAACGCCTAAGAATGTACCTGACTAGTAAGTATCTTAAAACCTATGGATTGCTATGTCTCCGAAAGGGAATCAAGCGTGTGTACAGGGGCATAAAGGCAGCAGTGATAGGATTGGAGAGGTTCGGTGAGCAAATGAAGACCCTTTGAAGTCATATTGCATGGTACCCATTCCACGGGTCTCAACTCTCCAGGATTAAGGGATTCTTCCTTCAGCTAAAACATGCATGTGGAACCCAGAGTATGATCAACCGTGTGATCGGGAGACGTCTTCAAATATGTCTCCGTTCTCGTCCCCTGGTACTCGGGTGCAGCATTCCAGACGCTTTACTAACACTCTCCCGACTTGGAGAGTCAGTGCCTTTAACCTCCTGTTTGGCCCAGTTTGCAATTTCTGCGGAAGATGAACAGGAATAGGGAGAACCAATGAGAGACTAGCTGGAGGTGTCTGGACGGACAAATTTAACTCTCATTTCCCACCAGGAAGAGGAATTAACCAAAGGCTCAGCGTGCCGTGCCGGAACCAGATTAGGGCCTGAAGCAATCCTGCGGTGTTGCGGCCAGCTCACAAGAAAGCGAATTGAAGAAAGGAGCTCAGGGGCACTGTAATTCACAATCCTGCAGAGTTATAAATGACAGCTATCGTCCAAAAATATACTGAAGTAAGGCTGCCAAGAGGACTTGAAAGCGGGGCAGAATTGCAGGCAACCGATTTCAGGAGGTAGACTGGAATTGCATTTAAAGCATAGGAAAAGAGGCAGAACGTCCACAATGATGCACTTGGCCAAAAAGGGCGTATGCGTTTTTTCCTGAATATATTCAGGAAAAAACGCATACGCCCTTTTTGGCCAACCAAGCAAGCTTGCAAAGGAAATCTGCACTACAATGAAGTCTCACTTCCCCCCAGTCAAAAGGGCCATCTGAAAAAAGTGTAAAATCCTGAAAGACAGGACAGGCCATGGAGAACTGGGAGCCTTGTTATGCTGATGGGCGGGATGTAAATTGCCAACAGCCACTCGGGAGAAGTGTATGGTGTTTCCTGAAACATCTAAAAAACAAAGCAACAGAGCCTAGGGCACTTCCACTTATGGTCCTATAGCTTAGGGAAATGAAAATCAAAAAGACACAGCCACCCCAAAGTTTGGGACGGCTCTGTTTACAAGAACCTCGTTTACGGTACAAGATCAATATCGCAGAAAGTGAAAAATGGATGAAGAAGTTGTGGTACTTACGTACAATGCAATATCACTCAGCAATGACATCTATGTCATCAGGACCATAACAGCATAATGAGTGGATTCAGGTATGATGATTCTAACTGAAATAAGTCACACAGAAAAAGAAACATCATAAGATATCACTAATACACGGAATGTAAACTTGGCTACACAGGAACTGGATTACAAAAGAGAACAGGGTCTCAAATTTAGAAAACCAACTTATGCTTGCTTAAGGGGAAAGGTGAGTTGGGGTGCTGCATAAAACCAGAGATTGAAATGAGCACAGAGTAAGTTCCTTAAGCCAAATATGGAATAGACAAGAGCTACTCCTTGCTCAACGAAATGGACTCAACACCCCATATTAAACGTCTAAGAATGTACCTGACTAGTAAGTATCTTAAAACCTATGGATTGCTATGTCTCTGAAAGGGAATCAAGCGTGTGTACAGGGGCATAAACGCAGCAGTGATAGGCTTGGAGAGGTTCGGTGAGCAAATGAAGACCCTTTGAAGTCATATTGCATGGTACCCATTCCACGGGTCTCAACTCTCCAGTTTTAAGGGATTCTTCCTTCAGCTAAAACATGCATGTGGAACCCAGAGTATGATCAACCGTGTGATCGGGAGATGTCTTCAAATATGTCTCCGTTCTCGTCCCCTGGTACTCGGGTGCAACATTCAAGACGCTTTACTAACTCTCTCCCGACTGGGAGAGTCAGTGCCTTTAACCTCCTGTTTGGCCCAGTTTGCAATTTCTGCGGAAGATGAACAGGAATAGGGAGAACCAATGAGAGACTAGCTGGAGGTGCCTGGACGGGCAAATTTAACTCTCATTTCCCACCAGGAAGAGGAATTAACCAAAGGCTCAGCGTGCCGTGCCGGAACCAGATTAGGGCCTGAAGCAATCCTGCGGTGTTGCGGCCAGCTCACAAGAAAGCGAGTTGAAGAAAGGAGCTCAGGGGCACTGTAATTCACAAACCTGCAGAGTTATAAATGACAGATATCGTCCAAAAATATACTGAAGTAAGGCTGCCAAGAGGACTTGAAAGCGGGGCAGAATTGCAGGAAACCGATATCAGGAGGTAGACTGGAATTGCATTTAAAGCATAGGAAAAGAGGGAGAACGTCCACAATGATGCACTTGGCCAAAAAGTGCGTATGCCTTTTTTCCTGAATATATTCAGGAAAAAACGCATATGCACTTTTTGGCCAACCAAGCAAGCTTGCAAAGGAAATCTGCACTACAATGAAGTCTCACTTCCCCCCGGTGAAAAGGGCCATCTGAAAAATGTGTAAAATCCAGAAAGGCAGGACAGGCCATGGAGAACTGGGAGCCTTGTTATGCTGATGGGCGGGATGTAAATTGCCAACAGCCACTCCGGAGAAGTGTATGGTGTTTCCTGAAACATCTAAAAAACAAAGCAACAGAGCCTAGGGCACTTCCACTTATGGTCCTATAGCTTAGGGAAATGAAAATCAAAAAGACACAGCCACCCCAAAGTTTGGGACGGCTCTGTTTACAAGAACCTCGTTTATGGTAGAAGTTCAATATCGCAGAAAGTGAAAAATGGATGAAGAAGTTGTGATACTTACGTACAATGCAATATCACTCAGCAAAGACATCTATGTCATCAGGCCCGTAGCAGCATAAAGAGTGGATTCAGGTATGATGATTCTAACTGAAATAAGTCACACAGAAAAAGAAACATCATAAGATATCGCTAATACACGGAATGTAAACTTGGCTACACAGGAACTGGATTACAAAAGAGAACAGGGTCTCAAATTTAGAAAACCAACTTATGTTTGCTTAAGGGGAAATGTGAGTTGGGGTGCTGCATGAAACCAGAGATTGAAATGAGCACAGAGTAAGATCCTTAAGCCAAATATGGAATAGACAAGAGCTACTCCTTGCTCAACGAAATGGACTCAACACCCCATATTAAACGCCTAAGAATGTACCTGACTAGTAAGTATCTTAAAACCTATGGATTGCTATGTCTCCGAAAGGGAATCAAGCGTGTGTACAGGGGCATAAACGCAGCAGTGATAGGATTGGAGAGGTTCGGTGAGCAAATGAAGACCCTTTGAAGTCATGTTGCATGGTACCCATTCCACGGGTCTCAACTCTCCAGGTTTAAGGGATTCTTCCTTCAGCTAAAACATGCATGTGGAACCCAGAGTATGATCAACCATGTGATCGGGAGACGTGTTCAAATATGTCTCCGTTCTCGTCCCCTGGTACTCGGGTGCAACATTTCAGACGCTTTACTAACACTCTCCCGACTTGGTGAGTCAGTGCCTTTAACCTCCTGTTTGGCCCAGTTTGCAATTTCTGCGGAAGATGAACAGGAATAGGGAGAACCAATGAGAGACTAGATGGAGGTGTCTGGACGGGCAAATTTAACTCTCATTTCCCACCAGGAAGAGGAATTAACCAAAGGCTCAGCGTGCCGTGCCAGAACCAGATTAGGGCCTGAAGCAATCCTGCGGTGTTGCGGCCAGTTCACAAGAAATTGAGTTGAAGAAAGGAGCTCAGGGGCACTGTAATTCACAAACCTGCAGAGTTATAAATGACAGCTATCGTCCAAAAATATACTGAAGTAAGGCTGCCAAGAGGACTTGAAAGCGGGGCAGAATTGCAGGAAACCGATTTCAGGAGGTAGACTGGAATTGCATTTAAAGCATAGGAAAAGAGGCAGAACGTCCACAATGATGCACTTGGTCAAAAAGGGCGTATGCGTTTTTTCCTGAATATATTCAGGAAAAAACGCATACGCCCTTTTTGGCCAACCAAGCAAGCTTGCAAAGGAAATCTGCACTACAATGAAGTCTCACTTTCCCCGGTCAAAAGGGCCATCTGAAAAATGTGTAAAATCCAGAAAGGCAGGACAGGCCATGGAGAACTGGGAGCCTTGTTATGCTGATGGGCGGGATGTAAATTGCCAACAGCCACTCGGGAGAAGTGTATGGTGTTTCCTGAAACATCTAAAAAACAAAGCAACAGAGCCTAGGGCACTTCCACTTATGGTCCTATAGCTTAGGGAAATGAAAATCAAAAAGACACAGCCACCCCAAAGTTTGGGACGGCTCTGTTTACAAGAACCTCGTTTACGGTACAAGTTCAATATCGCAAAAAGTGAAAAATGGATAAAGAAGTTGTGGTACTTACGTACAATGCAATATCACTCAGCAATGACATCTATGTCATCAGGCCCGTAGCAGCATAAAGAGTGGATTCAGGTATGATGATTCTAACTGAAATAAGTCACACAGAAAAAGAAACATCATAAGATATCGCTAATACACGGAATGTAAACTTGGCTACACAGGAACTGGATTACAAAAGAGAACAGGGTCTCAAATTTAGAAAAGCAACTTATGCTTGCTTAAGGGGAAATGTGAGTTGGGGTGCTGCATAAAACCAGAGATTGAAATGAGCACAGAGTAAGTTCCCTAAGCCAAATATGGAATAGACAAGAGCTACTCCTTGCTCAACGAAATGGACTCAACACCCCATATTAAACGCCTAAGAATGTACCTGACTAGTAAGTATCTTAAAACCTATGGATTGCTATGTCTCCGAAAGGGAATCAAGCGTGTGTAATGGGGCATAAACGCAGCAGTGATAGGATTGGAGAGGTTCGGTGAGCAAATGAAGACCCTTTGAAGTCATGTTGCATGATACCCATTCCACGGGTCTCAACTCTCCAGGTTTAAGGGATTCTTCCTTCAGCTAAAACATGCATGTGGAACCCAGAGTATGATCAACCATGTGATCGGAAGACGTCTTCAAATATGTCTCCGTTCTCGTCCCCTGGTACTCGGGTGCAACATTCCAGACGCTTTACTAACACTCTCCCGACTTGGAGAGTCAGTGCCTTTAACCTCCTGTTTGGCCCAGTTTGCAATTTCTGCGGAAGATGAACAGGAATAGGGAGAACCAATGAGAGACTAGCTGGAGGTGTCTGGACGGGCAAATTTAACTCTCATTTCCCACCAGGAAGAGGAATTAACCAAAGGCTCAGCATGCCGTGCCGGAACCAGATTAGGGCCTGAAGCAATCCTGCGGTGTTGCGGCCAGTTCACAAGAAATTGAGTTGAAGAAAGGAGCTCAGGGGCACTGTAATTCACAAACCTGCAGAGTTATAAATGACAGCTATCGTCCAAAAATATACTGAAGTATGGCTGCCAAGAGGACTTGAAAGCGGGGCAGAATTGCAGGAAACCGATTTCAGGAGGTAGACTGGAATTGCATTTAAAGCATAGGAAAAGAGGGAGAACGTCCACAATGATGCACTTGGCCAAAAAGGGCGTATGCGTTTTTTCCTGAATATATTCAGGAAAAAACGCATACGCCCTTTTTGGCCAACCAAGCAAGCTTGCAAAGGAAATCTGCACTACAATGAAGTCTCACTTCCCCCCGGTCAAAAGGGTCATCTGAAAAAAGTGTTAAATCCAGAAAGGCAGGACAGGCCATGGAGAACTGGGAGCCTTGTTATGCTGATGGGCGGGATGTAAATTGCCAACAGCCACTCGGGAGAAGTGTATGGTGTTTCCTGAAACATCTAAAAAAACAAAGCAACAGGGCCTAGGGCACTTCCACTTATGGTCCTATAGCTTAGGGAAATGAAAATCAAAAAGACACAGCCACCCCAAAATTTTATGACGGCTCTGTTTACAAGAAGCTCGTTTACGGTACAAGTTCAATATCGCAGAAAGTGAAAAATGGATAAAGAAGTTGTGGTACTTACGTACAATGCAATATCACCCAGCAATGACATCTATGTCCTCAGGTCCGTAGCAGCATAAAGAGTGGATTCAGGTATGATGACTCTAACTGAAATAAGTCACACAGAAAAAGAAACATCATAAGATATCACTAATACACGGAATGTAAACTTGGCTACACAGAAACTGGATTACAAAACAGAACAGGGTCTCAAATTTAGAAAACCAACTTATGCTTGCTTAAGGGGAAAGGTGAGTTGGGGTGCTGCATAAAGCCAGAGATTGAAATGAGCACAGAGTAAGTTCCTTAAGCCAAATATGGAATAGACAAGAGCTACTCCTTGCTCAACGAAATGGACTCAACACCCCATATTAAACGCCTAAGAATGTACCTGACTAGTAAGTATCTTAAAACCTATGGATTGCTATGTCTCCGAAAGGGAATCAAGCGTGTGTACAGGGGCATAAACGCAGCAGTGATAGGATTGGAGAGGTTCGGTGAGCAAATGAAGACCCTTTGAAGTCATATTGCATGGTACCCTTTCCACGGGTCTCAACTCTCCAGGTTTAAGGGATTCTTCCTTCAGCTAAAACATGCATGTGGAACCCAGAGTATGATCAACCGTGTGATCGGGAGACGTCTTCAAATATGTCTCCGTTCTCGTCCCCTGGTACTCGGGTGCAACATTCCAGACGCTTTACTAACACTCTCCCGACTTGGAGAGTCAGTGCCTTTAACCTCCTGTTTGGCCCAGTTTGCAATTTCTGCGGAAGATGAACAGGAATAGGGAGAACCAATGAGAGACTAGCTGGAGGTGTCTGGACGGGCAAATTTAACTCTCATTTCCCACCAGGAAGAGGAATTAACCAAAGGCTCAGCGTGCCGTGCCGGAACCAGATTAGGGCCTGAAGCAATCCTGCGGTGTTGCGGCCAGCTCACAAGAAAGCGAGTTGAAGAAAGGAGCTCAGGGGCACTGTAATTGACAAACCTGCAGAGTTATAAATGACAGCCATCGTCCAAAAATATACTGAAGTAAGGCTGCCAAGAGGACTTGAAAGCGGGGCAGAATTGCAGGAAACCGATTTCAGGAGGTAGACTGGAATTGCATTTAAAGCATAGGAAAAGAGGGAGAATGTCCACAAAATGCACTTGGCCAAAAAGGGCGTATGCGTTTTTTCCTGAATATATTCAGGAAAAAACGCATACGCACTTTTTGGCCAACCAAGCAAGCTTGCAAAGGAAATCTGCACTACAATGAAGTCTCACATCCCCCCGGTCAAAAGGGTCATCTGAAAAAAGTGTAAAATCCAGAAAGGCAGGACAGGCCATGGAGAACTGGGAGCCTTGTTATGCTGATGGGCGGGATGTAAATTGCCAACAGCCACTCCGGAGAAGTGTATGGTGTTTCCTGAAACATCTAAAAAACAAAGCAACAGAGCCTAGGGCACTTCCACTTATGGTCCTATAGCTTAGGGAAGTGAAAATCAAAAAGACACAGCCACCCCAAGGTTTGGGACGGCTCTGTTTACAAGAACCTCATTTACGGTACAAGTTCAATATCGCAGAAAGTGAAAAATGGATAAAGAAGTTGTGGTACTTACGTACAATGCAATATCACTCAGCAATGACATCTATGTCATCAGGCCCGTAGCAGCATAAAGAGTGGATTCAGGTATGATGATTCTAACTGAAATAAGTCACACAGAAAAAGAAACATCATAAGATATCGCTAATACACGGAATGTAAACTTGGCTACACAGGAACTGGATTACAAAAGAGAACAGGGTCTCAAATTTAGAAAACCAACTTATGCTTGCTTAAGGGGAAACGTGAGTTGGGTTGCTGCATGAAACCAGAGATTGAAATGAGCACAGAGTAAGTTCCTTAAGCCAAATATGGAATAGACAAGAGCTACTCCTTGCTCAACGAAATGGACTCAACACCCCATATTAAACGCCTAAGAATGTACCTGACTAGTAAGTATCTTAAAACCTATGGATTGCTATGTCTCCGAAAGGGAATCAAGCGTTTGTACAGGGGCATAAACGCAGCAGTGATAGGATTGGAGAGGTTCGGTGAGCAAATGAAGACCCTTTGAAGTCATATTGCATGGTACCCATTCCACGGGTCTCAACTCTCCAGGTTTAAGGGATTCTTCCTTCAGCTAAAACATGCATGTGGAACCCAGAGTATGATCAACAGTGTGATCGGCAGACGTCTTCAAATATGTCTCCGTTCTCGTCCCCTGGTACTCGGGTGCAACTTTCCAGACGCTTTACTAACACTCTCCCGACTTGGAGAGTCAGAGCCTTTAAACTCCTGTTTCGCCCTGTTTGCAATTTCTGCGGAAGATGAACAGGAATAGGGAGAACCAATGAGAGACTAGCTGGAGGTGTCTGGACGGGCAAATTTAACTCTCATTTCCCACCAGGAAGAGGAATTAACCAAAGGCTCAGCGTGCCCTGCCGGAACCAGATTAGGGCCTGAAGCAATCCTGCGGTGTTGCGGCCAGCTCACAAGAAAGCGAGTTGAAGAAAGGAGCTCAGGGGCACTGTAATTCACAAACCTGCAGACTTATAAATGACAGCTATCGTCCAAAAATATACTGAAGTAAGGCCGCCAAGAGGACTTGAAAGCGGGGCAGAATTGCAGGAAACCGATTTCAGGAGGTAGACTGGAATTGCATTTAAAGCATAGGAAAAGAGGCAGAACGTCCACAATGATGCACTTGGTCAAAAAGGGCGTATGCGTTTTTTCCTGAATATATTCAGGAAAAAACGCATACGCACTTTTTGGCCAACCAAGCAAGCTTGCAAAGGAAATCTGCACTACAATGAAGTCTCACTTCCCCTCGGTCAAAAGGGCCATCTGAAAAAAGTGTAAAATCCAGAAAGGCAGGACAGGCCATGGAGAACTGGGAGCCTTGTTATGCTGATGGGCGGGATGTAAATTGCCAACAGCCACTCCGGAGAAGTGTATGGTGTTTCCTGAAACATCTAGAAAACAAAGCAACAGAGCTTAGGGCACTTCCACTTATGGTCCTATAACTTAGGGAAATGAAAATCAAAAAGACACAGCCACCCCAAAGTTTGGGACGGCTCTGTTTACAAGAAGCTCGTTTACGGTACAAGTTCAATATCGCAGAAAGTGAAAAATGGATAAAGAAGTTGTGGTACTTACGTACAATGCAATATCACTCAGCAATGACATCTATGTCATCAGGTCCGTAGCAGCATAAAGAGTGGATTCAGGTATGATGACTCTAACTGAAATAAGTCACACAGAAAAAGAAACATCATAAGATATCACTAATACACGGAATGTAAACTTGGCTACACAGAAACTGGATTACAAAACAGAACAGGGTCTCAAATTTAGAAAACCAACTTATGCTTGCTTAAGGGGAAAGGTGAGTTGGGGTGCTGCATAAAGCCAGAGATTGAAATGAGCACAGAGTAAGTTCCTTAAGCCAAATATGGAATAGACAAGAGCTACTCCTTGCTCAACGAAATGGACTCAACACCCCATATTAAACGCCTAAGAATGTACCTGACTAGTAAGTATCTTAAAACCTATGGATTGCTATGTCTCCGAAAGGGAATCAAGCGTGTGTACAGGGGCATAAACGCAGCAGTGATAGGATTGGAGAGGTTCGGTGAGCAAATGAAGACCCTTTGAAGTCATATTGCATGGTACCCTTTCCACGGGTCTCAACTCTCCAGGTTTAAGGGATTCTTCCTTCAGCTAAAACATGCATGTGGAACCCAGAGTATGATCAACCGTGTGATCGGGAGACGTCTTCAAATATGTCTCCGTTCTCGTCCCCTGGTACTCGGGTGCAACATTCCAGACGCTTTACTAACACTCTCCCGACTTGGAGAGTCAGTGCCTTTAACCTCCTGTTTGGCCCAGTTTGCAATTTCTGCGGAAGATGAACAGGAATAGGGAGAACCAATGAGAGACTAGCTGGAGGTGTCTGGACGGGCAAATTTAACTCTCATTTCCCACCAGGAAGAGGAATTAACCAAAGGCTCAGCGTGCCGTGCCGGAACCAGATTAGGGCCTGAAGCAATCCTGCGGTGTTGCGGCCAGCTCACAAGAAAGCGAGTTGAAGAAAGGAGCTCAGGGGCACTGTAATTGACAAACCTGCAGAGTTATAAATGACAGCCATCGTCCAAAAATATACTGAAGTAAGGCTGCCAAGAGGACTTGAAAGCGGGGCAGAATTGCAGGAAACCGATTTCAGGAGGTAGACTGGAATTGCATTTAAAGCATAGGAAAAGAGGGAGAATGTCCACAAGATGCACTTGGCCAAAAAGGGCGTATGCGTTTTTTCCTGAATATATTCAGGAAAAAACGCATACGCACTTTTTGGCCAACCAAGCAAGCTTGCAAAGGAAATCTGCACTACAATGAAGTCTCACATCCCCCCGATCAAAAGGGTCATCTGAAAAAAGTGTAAAATCCAGAAAGGCAGGACAGGCCATGGAGAACTGGGAGCCTTGTTATGCTGATGGGTGGGATGTAAATTGCCAACAGCCACTCCGGAGAAGTGTATGGTGTTTCCTGAAACATCTAAAAAACAAAGCAACAGAGCCTAGGGCACTTCCACTTATGGTCCTATAGATTAGGGAAGTGAAAATCAAAAAGACACAGCCACCCCAAGGTTTGGGACGGCTCTGTTTACAAGAACCTCATTTACGGTACAAGTTCAATATCGCAGAAAGTGAAAAATGGATAAAGAAGTTGTGGTACTTACGTACAATGCAATATCACTCAGCAATGACATCTATGTCATCAGGCCCGTAGCAGCATAAAGAGTGGATTCAGGTATGATGATTCTAACTGAAATAAGTCACACAGAAAAAGAAACATCATAAGATATCGCTAATACACGGAATGTAAACTTGGCTACAGAGGAACTGGATTACAAAAGAGAACAGGGTCTCAAATTTAGAAAACCAACTTATGCTTGCTTAAGGGGAAACGTGAGTTGGGTTGCTGCATGAAACCAGAGATTGAAATGAGCACAGAGTAAGTTCCTTAAGCCAAATATGGAATAGACAAGAGCTACTCCTTGCTCAACGAAATGGACTCAACACCCCATATTAAACGCCTAAGAATGTACCTGACTAGTAAGTATCTTAAAACCTATGGATTGCTATGTCTCCGAAAGGGAATCAAGCGTTTGTACAGGGGCATAAACGCAGCAGTGATAGGATTGGAGAGGTTCGGTGAGCAAATGAAGACCCTTTGAAGTCATATTGCATGGTACCCATTCCACGGGTCTCAACTCTCCAGGTTTAAGGGATTCTTCCTTCAGCTAAAACATGCATGTGGAACCCAGAGTATGATCAACCGTGTGATCGGCAGACGTCTTCAAATATGTCTCCGTTCTCGTCCCCTGGTACTCGGGTGCAACTTTCCAGACGCTTTACTAACACTCTCCCGACTTGGAGAGTCAGAGCCTTTAAACTCCTGTTTCGCCCTGTTTGCAATTTCTGCGGAAGATGAACAGGAATAGGGAGAACCAATGAGAGACTAGCTGGAGGTGTCTGGACGGGCAAATTTAACTCTCATTTCCCACCAGGAAGAGGAATTAACCAAAGGCTCAGCGTGCCCTGCCGGAACCAGATTAGGGCCTGAAGCAATCCTGCGGTGTTGCGGCCAGCTCACAAGAAAGCGAGTTGAAGAAAGGAGCTCAGGGGCACTGTAATTCACAAACCTGCAGACTTATAAATGACAGCTATCGTCCAAAAATATACTGAAGTAAGGCCGCCAAGAGGACTTGAAAGCGGGGCAGAATTGCAGGAAACCGATTTCAGGAGGTAGACTGGAATTGCATTTAAAGCATAGGAAAAGAGGCAGAACGTCCACAATGATGCACTTGGTCAAAAAGGGCGTATGCGTTTTTTCCTGAATATATTCAGGAAAAAACGCATACGCACTTTTTGGCCAACCAAGCAAGCTTGCAAAGGAAATCTGCACTACAATGAAGTCTCACTTCCCCTCGGTCAAAAGGGCCATCTGAAAAAAGTGTAAAATCCAGAAAGGCAGGACAGGCCATGGAGAACTGGGAGCCTTGTTATGCTGATGGGCGGGATGTAAATTGCCAACAGCCACTCCGGAGAAGTGTATGGTGTTTCCTGAAACATCTAGAAAACAAAGCAACAGAGCTTAGGGCACTTCCACTTATGGTCCTATAACTTAGGGAAATGAAAATCAAAAAGACACAGCCACCCCAAAGTTTGGGACGGCTCTGTTTACAAGAAGCTCGTTTACGGTACAAGTTCAATATCGCAGAAAGTGAAAAATGGATAAAGAAGTTGTGGTACTTACGTACAATGCAATATCACTCAGCAATGACATCTATGTCATCAGGCACGTAGCAGCATAAAGAGTGGATTCAGGTATGATGATTCTAACTGAAATAAGTCACACAGAAAAAGAAACATCATAAGATATCACTAATACACGGAATGTAAACTTGGCTACACAGGAACTGGATTACAAAACATAACAGGGTCTCAAATTTAGAAAACCAACTTATGCTTGCTTAAGGGGAAAGGTGAGTTGGGGTGCTGCATAAAACCAGAGATTGAAATGAGCACAGAGTAAGTTCCTTAAGCCAAATATGGAATAGACAAGAGCTACTCCTTGCTCAACGAAATGGACTCAACACCCCATATTAAACGCCTAAGAATGTACCTGACTAGTAAGTATCTTAAAACCTATGGATTGCTATGTCTCCGAAAGGGAAACAAGCGTGTGTACAGGGGCATAAACGCAGCAGTGATAGGATTGGAGAGGTTCGGTGAGCAAATGAAGACCCTTTGAAGTCATATTGCATGGTACCCATTCCACGGGTCTCAACTCTCCAGGTTTAAGGGATTCTTCCTTCAGCTAAAACATGCATGTGGAACCCAGAGTATGATCAACCGTGTGATCGGGAGACGTGTTCAAATATGTCTCCGTTCTCGTCCCCTGGTACTCGGGTGCAACATTCCAGACGCTTTACTAACACTCTCCCGACTTGGAGAGTCAGTGCCTTTAACCTCCTGTTTGGCCCATTTGCAATTTCTGCGGAAGATGAACAGGAATAGGGAGAACCAATGAGAGACTAGCTGGAGGTGTCTGGACGGGCAAATTTAACTCTCATTTCCCACCAGGAAGAGGAATTAACCAAAGGCTCAGCGTGCCGTGCCGGAACCAGATTAGGGCCTGAAGCAATCCTGCGGTGTTGCGGCCAGTTCACAAGAAATTGAGTTGAAGAAAGGAGCTCAGGGGCACTGTAATTCACAAACCTGCAGAGTTGTAAATGACAGCTATCGTCCAAAAATATACAGAAGTATGGCTGCCAAGAGGACTTGAAAGCGGGGCAGAATTGCAGGAAACCGATTTCAGGAGGTAGACTGGAATTGCATTTAAAGCATAGGAAAAGAGGGAGAACGTCCACAATGATGCACTTGGCCAAAAAGGGCGTATGCGTTTTTTCCTGAATATATTCAGGAAAAAACGCATACGCCCTTTTTGGCCAACCAAGCAAGCTTGCAAAGGAAATCTGCACTACAATGAAGTCTCACTTCCCCCCGGTCAAAAGGGTCATCTGAAAAAAGTGTTAAATCCAGAAAGGCAGGACAGGCCATGGAGAACTGTGAGCCTTGTTATGCTGATGGGCGGGATGTAAATTGCCAACAGCCACTCAGGAGAAGTGTATGGTGTTTCCTGAAACATCTAAAAAACAAAGCAACAGAGCCTAGGGCACTTCCACTTATGGTCCTATAGCTTAGGGAAGTGAAAATCAAAAAGACACAGCCACCCCAAGGTTTGGGACGGCTCTGTTTACAAGAACCTCATTTACGGTACAAGTTCAATATCGCAGAAAGTGAAAAATGGATAAAGAAGTTGTGGTACTTACGTACAATGCAATATCACTCAGCAATGACATCTATGTCATCAGGCCCGTAGCAGCATAAAGAGTGGATTCAGGTATGATGATTCTAACTGAAATAAGTCACACAGAAAAAGAAACATCATAAGATATCGCTAATACACGGAATGTAAACTTGGCTACACAGGAACTGGATTACAAAAGAGAACAGGGTCTCAAATTTAGAAAACCAACTTATGCTTGCTTAAGGGGAAACGTGAGTTGGGTTGCTGCATGAAACCAGAGATTGAAATGAGCACAGAGTAAGTTCCTTAAGCCAAATATGGAATAGACAAGAGCTACTCCTTGCTCAACGAAATGGACTCAACACCCCATATTAAACGCCTAAGAATGTACCTGACTAGTAAGTATCTTAAAACCTATGGATTGCTATGTCTCCGAAAGGGAATCAAGCGTTTGTACAGGGGCATAAACGCAGCAGTGATAGGATTGGAGAGGTTCGGTGAGCAAATGAAGACCCTTTGAAGTCATATTGCATGGTACCCATTCCACGGGTCTCAACTCTCCAGGTTTAAGGGATTCTTCCTTCAGCTAAAACATGCATGTGGAACCCAGAGTATGATCAACCGTGTGATCGGCAGACGTCTTCAAATATGTCTCCGTTCTCGTCCCCTGGTACTCGGGTGCAACTTTCCAGACGCTTTACTAACACTCTCCCGACTTGGAGAGTCAGAGCCTTTAAACTCCTGTTTCGCCCTGTTTGCAATTTCTGCGGAAGATGAACAGGAATAGGGAGAACCAATGAGAGACTAGCTGGAGGTGTCTGGACGGGCAAATTTAACTCTCATTTCCCACCAGGAAGAGGAATTAACCAAAGGCTCAGCGTGCCCTGCCGGAACCAGATTAGGGCCTGAAGCAATCCTGCGGTGTTGCGGCCAGCTCACAAGAAAGCGAGTTGAAGAAAGGAGCTCAGGGGCACTGTAATTCACAAACCTGCAGACTTATAAATGACAGCTATCGTCCAAAAATATACTGAAGTAAGGCCGCCAAGAGGACTTGAAAGCGGGGCAGAATTGCAGGAAACCGATTTCAGGAGGTAGACTGGAATTGCATTTAAAGCATAGGAAAAGAGGCAGAACGTCCACAATGATGCACTTGGTCAAAAAGGGCGTATGCGTTTTTTCCTGAATATATTCAGGAAAAAACGCATACGCACTTTTTGGCCAACCAAGCAAGCTTGCAAAGGAAATCTGCACTACAATGAAGTCTCACTTCCCCTCGGTCAAAAGGGCCATCTGAAAAAAGTGTAAAATCCAGAAAGGCAGGACAGGCCATGGAGAACTGGGAGCCTTGTTATGCTGATGGGCGGGATGTAAATTGCCAACAGCCACTCCGGAGAAGTGTATGGTGTTTCCTGAAACATCTAGAAAACAAAGCAACAGAGCTTAGGGCACTTCCACTTATGGTCCTATAACTTACGGAAATGAAAATCAAAAAGACACAGCCACCCCAAAGTTTGGGACGGCTCTGTTTACAAGAAGCTCGTTTACGGTACAAGTTCAATATCGCAGAAAGTGAAAAATGGATAAAGAAGTTGTGGTACTTACGTACAATGCAATATCACTCAGCAATGACATCTATGTCATCAGGTCCGTAGCAGCATAAAGAGTGGATTCAGGTATGATGACTCTAACTGAAATAAGTCACACAGAAAAAGAAACATCATAAGATATCACTAATACACGGAATGTAAACTTGGCTACACAGAAACTGGATTACAAAACAGAACAGGGTCTCAAATTTAGAAAACCAACTTATGCTTGCTTAAGGGGAAAGGTGAGTTGGGGTGCTGCATAAAGCCAGAGATTGAAATGAGCACAGAGTAAGTTCCTTAAGCCAAATATGGAATAGACAAGAGCTACTCCTTGCTCAACGAAATGGACTCAACACCCCATATTAAACGCCTAAGAATGTACCTGACTAGTAAGTATCTTAAAACCTATGGATTGCTATGTCTCCGAAAGGGAATCAAGCGTGTGTACAGGGGCATAAACGCAGCAGTGATAGGATTGGAGAGGTTCGGTGAGCAAATGAAGACCCTTTGAAGTCATATTGCATGGTACCCTTTCCACGGGTCTCAACTCTCCAGGTTTAAGGGATTCTTCCTTCAGCTAAAACATGCATGTGGAACCCAGAGTATGATCAACCGTGTGATCGGGAGACGTCTTCAAATATGTCTCCGTTCTCGTCCCCTGGTACTCGGGTGCAACATTCCAGACGCTTTACTAACACTCTCCCGACTTGGAGAGTCAGTGCCTTTAACCTCCTGTTTGGCCCAGTTTGCAATTTCTGCGGAAGATGAACAGGAATAGGGAGAACCAATGAGAGACTAGCTGGAGGTGTCTGGACGGGCAAATTTAACTCTCATTTCCCACCAGGAAGAGGAATTAACCAAAGGCTCAGCGTGCCGTGCCGGAACCAGATTAGGGCCTGAAGCAATCCTGCGGTGTTGCGGCCAGCTCACAAGAAAGCGAGTTGAAGAAAGGAGCTCAGGGGCACTGTAATTGACAAACCTGCAGAGTTATAAATGACAGCCATCGTCCAAAAATATACTGAAGTAAGGCTGCCAAGAGGACTTGAAAGCGGGGCAGAATTGCAGGAAACCGATTTCAGGAGGTAGACTGGAATTGCATTTAAAGCATAGGAAAAGAGGGAGAATGTCCACAAGATGCACTTGGCCAAAAAGGGCGTATGCATTTTTTCCTGAATATATTCAGGAAAAAACGCATACGCACTTTTTGGCCAACCAAGCAAGCTTGCAAAGGAAATCTGCACTACAATGAAGTCTCACATCCCCCCGATCAAAAGGGTCATCTGAAAAAAGTGTAAAATCCAGAAAGGCAGGACAGGCCATGGAGAACTGGGAGCCTTGTTATGCTGATGGGTGGGATGTAAATTGCCAACAGCCACTCCGGAGAAGTGTATGGTGTTTCCTGAAACATCTAAAAAACAAAGCAACAGAGCCTAGGGCACTTCCACTTATGGTCCTATAGATTAGGGAAGTGAAAATCAAAAAGACACAGCCACCCCAAGGTTTGGGACGGCTCTGTTTACAAGAACCTCATTTACGGTACAAGTTCAATATCGCAGAAAGTGAAAAATGGATAAAGAAGTTGTGGTACTTACGTACAATGCAATATCACTCAGCAATGACATCTATGTCATCAGGCCCGTAACAGCATAAAGAGTGGATTCAGGTATGATGATTCTAACTGAAATAAGTCACACAGAAAAAGAAACATCATAAGATATCGCTAATACACGGAATGTAAACTTGGCTACACAGGAACTGGATTACAAAAGAGAACAGGGTCTCAAATTTAGAAAACCAACTTATGCTTGCTTAAGGGGAAACGTGAGTTGGGTTGCTGCATGAAACCAGAGATTGAAATGAGCACAGAGTAAGTTCCTTAAGCCAAATATGGAATAGACAAGAGCTACTCCTTGCTCAACGAAATGGACTCAACACCCCATATTAAACGCCTAAGAATGTACCTGACTAGTAAGTATCTTAAAACCTATGGATTGCTATGTCTCCGAAAGGGAATCAAGCGTTTGTACAGGGGCATAAACGCAGCAGTGATAGGATTGGAGAGGTTCGGTGAGCAAATGAAGACCCTTTGAAGTCATATTGCATGGTACCCATTCCACGGGTCTCAACTCTCCAGGTTTAAGGGATTCTTCCTTCAGCTAAAACATGCATGTGGAACCCAGAGTATGATCAACCGTGTGATCGGCAGACGTCTTCAAATATGTCTCCGTTCTCGTCCCCTGGTACTCGGGTGCAACTTTCCAGACGCTTTACTAACACTCTCCCGACTTGGAGAGTCAGAGCCTTTAAACTCCTGTTTCGCCCTGTTTGCAATTTCTGCGGAAGATGAACAGGAATAGGGAGAACCAATGAGAGACTAGCTGGAGGTGTCTGGACGGGCAAATTTAACTCTCATTTCCCACCAGGAAGAGGAATTAACCAAAGGCTCAGCGTGCCCTGCCGGAACCAGATTAGGGCCTGAAGCAATCCTGCGGTGTTGCGGCCAGCTCACAAGAAAGCGAGTTGAAGAAAGGAGCTCAGGGGCACTGTAATTCACAAACCTGCAGACTTATAAATGACAGCTATCGTCCAAAAATATACTGAAGTAAGGCCGCCAAGAGGACTTGAAAGCGGGGCAGAATTGCAGGAAACCGATTTCAGGAGGTAGACTGGAATTGCATTTAAAGCATAGGAAAAGAGGCAGAACGTCCACAATGATGCACTTGGTCAAAAAGGGCGTATGCGTTTTTTCCTGAATATATTCAGGAAAAAACGCATACGCACTTTTTGGCCAACCAAGCAAGCTTGCAAAGGAAATCTGCACTACAATGAAGTCTCACTTCCCCTCGGTCAAAAGGGCCATCTGAAAAAAGTGTAAAATCCAGAAAGGCAGGACAGGCCATGGAGAACTGGGAGCCTTGTTATGCTGATGGGCGGGATGTAAATTGCCAACAGCCACTCCGGAGAAGTGTATGGTGTTTCCTGAAACATCTAGAAAACAAAGCAACAGAGCTTAGGGCACTTCCACTTATGGTCCTATAACTTAGGGAAATGAAAATCAAAAAGACACAGCCACCCCAAAGTTTGGGACGGCTCTGTTTACAAGAAGCTCGTTTACGGTACAAGTTCAATATCGCAGAAAGTGAAAAATGGATAAAGAAGTTGTGGTACTTACGTACAATGCAATATCACTCAGCAATGACATCTATGTCATCAGGCACGTAGCAGCATAAAGAGTGGATTCAGGTATGATGATTCTAACTGAAATAAGTCACACAGAAAAAGAAACATCATAAGATATCACTAATACACGGAATGTAAACTTGGCTACACAGGAACTGGATTACAAAACATAACAGGGTCTCAAATTTAGAAAACCAACTTATGCTTGCTTAAGGGGAAAGGTGAGTTGGGGTGCTGCATAAAACCAGAGATTGAAATGAGCACAGAGTAAGTTCCTTAAGCCAAATATGGAATAGACAAGAGCTACTCCTTGCTCAACGAAATGGACTCAACACCCCATATTAAACGCCTAAGAATGTACCTGACTAGTAAGTATCTTAAAACCTATGGATTGCTATGTCTCCGAAAGGGAAACAAGCGTGTGTACAGGGGCATAAACGCAGCAGTGATAGGATTGGAGAGGTTCGGTGAGCAAATGAAGACCCTTTGAAGTCATATTGCATGGTACCCATTCCACGGGTCTCAACTCTCCAGGTTTAAGGGATTCTTCCTTCAGCTAAAACATGCATGTGGAACCCAGAGTATGATCAACCGTGTGATCGGGAGACGTGTTCAAATATGTCTCCGTTCTCGTCCCCTGGTACTCGGGTGCAACATTCCAGACGCTTTACTAACACTCTCCCGACTTGGAGAGTCAGTGCCTTTAACCTCCTGTTTGGCCCATTTGCAATTTCTGCGGAAGATGAACAGGAATAGGGAGAACCAATGAGAGACTAGCTGGAGGTGTCTGGACGGGCAAATTTAACTCTCATTTCCCACCAGGAAGAGGAATTAACCAAAGGCTCAGCGTGCCGTGCCGGAACCAGATTAGGGCCTGAAGCAATCCTGCGGTGTTGCGGCCAGTTCACAAGAAATTGAGTTGAAGAAAGGAGCTCAGGGGCACTGTAATTCACAAACCTGCAGAGTTGTAAATGACAGCTATCGTCCAAAAATATACAGAAGTATGGCTGCCAAGAGGACTTGAAAGCGGGGCAGAATTGCAGGAAACCGATTTCAGGAGGTAGACTGGAATTGCATTTAAAGCATAGGAAAAGAGGGAGAACGTCCACAATGATGCACTTGGCCAAAAAGGGCGTATGCGTTTTTTCCTGAATATATTCAGGAAAAAACGCATACGCCCTTTTTGGCCAACCAAGCAAGCTTGCAAAGGAAATCTGCACTACAATGAAGTCTCACTTCCCCCCGGTCAAAAGGGTCATCTGAAAAAAGTGTTAAATCCAGAAAGGCAGGACAGGCCATGGAGAACTGTGAGCCTTGTTATGCTGATGGGCGGGATGTAAATTGCCAACAGCCACTCGGGAGAAGTGTATGGTGTTTCCTGAAACATCTAAAAAAACAAAGCAACAGGGCCTAGGGCACTTCCACTTATGGTCCTATAGCTTAGGGAAATGAAAATCAAAAAGACACAGCCACCCCAAAATTTTATGACGGCTCTGTTTACAAGAAGCTCGTTTACGGTACAAGTTCAATATCGCAGAAAGTGAAAAATGGATAAAGAAGTTGTGGTACTTACGTACAATGCAATATCACCCAGCAATGACATCTATGTCCTCAGGTCCGTAGCAGCATAAAGAGTGGATTCAGGTATGATGACTCTAACTGAAATAAGTCACACAGAAAAAGAAACATCATAAGATATCACTAATACACGGAATGTAAACTTGGCTACACAGAAACTGGATTACAAAACAGAACAGGGTCTCAAATTTAGAAAACCAACTTATGCTTGCTTAAGGGGAAAGGTGAGTTGGGGTGCTGCATAAAGCCAGAGATTGAAATGAGCACAGAGTAAGTTCCTTAAGCCAAATATGGAATAGACAAGAGCTACTCCTTGCTCAACGAAATGGACTCAACACCCCATATTAAACGCCTAAGAATGTACCTGACTAGTAAGTATCTTAAAACCTATGGATTGCTATGTCTCCGAAAGGGAATCAAGCATGTGTACAGGGGCATAAACGCAGCAGTGATAGGATTGGAGAGGTTCGGTGAGCAAATGAAGACCCTTTGAAGTCATATTGCATGGTACCCTTTCCACGGGTCTCAACTCTCCAGGTTTAAGGGATTCTTCCTTCAGCTAAAACATGCATGTGGAACCCAGAGTATGATCAACCGTGTGATCGGGAGACGTCTTCAAATATGTCTCCATTCTCGTCCCCTGGTACTCGGGTGCAACATTCCAGACGCTTTACTAACACTCTCCCGACTTGGAGAGTCAGTGCCTTTAACCTCCTGTTTGGCCCAGTTTGCAATTTCTGCGGAAGATGAACAGGAATAGGGAGAACCAATGAGAGACTAGCTGGAGGTGTCTGGACGGGCAAATTTAACTCTCATTTCCCACCAGGAAGAGGAATTAACCAAAGGCTCAGCGTGCCGTGCCGGAACCAGATTAGGGCCTGAAGCAATCCTGCGGTGTTGCGGCCAGCTCACAAGAAAGCGAGTTGAAGAAAGGAGCTCAGGGGCACTGTAATTGACAAACCTGCAGAGTTATAAATGACAGCCATCGTCCAAAAATATACTGAAGTAAGGCTGCCAAGAGGACTTGAAAGCGGGGCAGAATTGCAGGAAACCGATTTCAGGAGGTAGACTGGAATTGCATTTAAAGCATAGGAAAAGAGGGAGAACGTCCACAAGATGCACTTGGCCAAAAAGGGCGTATGCGTTTTTTCCTGAATATATTCAGGAAAAAACGCATACGCCCTTTTTGGCCAACCAAGCAAGCTTGCAAATGAAATCTGCACTACAATGAAGTCTCACATCCCCCCGGTCAAAATGGTCATCTGAAAAAAGTGTAAAATCCAGAAAGGCAGGACAGGCCATGGAGAAATGGGAGCCTTGTTATGCTGATGGGTGGGATGTAAATTGCCAACAGCCACTCCGGAGAAGTGTATGGTGTTTCCTGAAACATCTAAAAAACAAAGCAACAGAGCCTAGGGCACTTCCACTTATGGTCCTATAGCTTAGGGAAGTGAAAATCAAAAAGACACAGCCACCCCAAGGTTTGGGACGGCTTTGTTTACAAGAACCTCATTTACGGTACAAGTTCAATATCGCAGAAAGTGAAAAATGGATAAAGAAGTTGTGGTACTTACGTACAATGCAATATCACTCAGCAATGACATCTATGTCATCAGGCCCGTAGCAGCATAAAGAGTGGATTCAGGTATGATGATTCTAACTGAAATAAGTCACACAGAAAAAGAAACATTATAAGATATCGCTAATACACGGAATGTAAACTTGGCTACACAGGAACTGGATTACAAAAGAGAACAGGGTCTCAAATTTAGAAAACCAACTTATGCTTGCTTAAGGGGAAACGTGAGTTGGGGTGCTGCATGAAACCAGAGATTGAAATGAGCACAGAGTAAGTTCCTTAAGCCAAATATGGAATAGACAAGAGCTACTCCTTGCTCAACGAAATGGACTCAACACCCCATATTAAACGCCTAAGAATGTACCTGACTAGTAAGTATCTTAAAACCTATGGATTGCTATGTCTCCGAAAGGGAAACAAGCGTGTGTACAGGGGCATAAACGCAGCAGTGATAGGATTGGAGAGGTTCGGTGAGCAAATGAAGACCCTTTGAAGTCATATTGCATGGTACCCATTCCACGGGTCTCAACTCTCCAGGTTTAAGGGATTCTTCCTTCAGCTAAAACATGCATGTGGAACCCAGAGTATGATCAACCGTGTGATCGGGAGACGTGTTCAAATATGTCTCCGTTCTCGTCCCCTGGTACTCGGGTGCAACATTCCAGACGCTTTACTAACACTCTCCCGACTTGGAGAGTCAGTGCCTTTAACCTCCTGTTTGGCCCATTTGCAATTTCTGCGGAAGATGAACAGGAATAGGGAGAACCAATGAGAGACTAGCTGGAGGTGTCTGGACGGGCAAATTTAACTCTCATTTCCCACCAGGAAGAGGAATTAACCAAAGGCTCAGCGTGCCGTGCCGGAACCAGATTAGGGCCTGAAGCAATCCTGCGGTGTTGCGGCCAGTTCACAAGAAATTGAGTTGAAGAAAGGAGCTCAGGGGCACTGTAATTCACAAACCTGCAGAGTTGTAAATGACAGCTATCGTCCAAAAATATACAGAAGTATGGCTGCCAAGAGGACTTGAAAGCGGGGCAGAATTGCAGGAAACCGATTTCAGGAGGTAGACTGGAATTGCATTTAAAGCATAGGAAAAGAGGGAGAACGTCCACAATGATGCACTTGGCCAAAAAGGGCGTATGCGTTTTTTCCTGAATATATTCAGGAAAAAACGCATACGCCCTTTTTGGCCAACCAAGCAAGCTTGCAAAGGAAATCTGCACTACAATGAAGTCTCACTTCCCCCCGGTCAAAAGGGTCATCTGAAAAAAGTGTTAAATCCAGAAAGGCAGGACAGGCCATGGAGAACTGTGAGCCTTGTTATGCTGATGGGCGGGATGTAAATTGCCAACAGCCACTCGGGAGAAGTGTATGGTGTTTCCTGAAACATCTAAAAAAACAAAGCAACAGGGCCTAGGGCACTTCCACTTATGGTCCTATAGCTTAGGGAAATGAAAATCAAAAAGACACAGCCACCCCAAAATTTTATGACGGCTCTGTTTACAAGAAGCTCGTTTACGGTACAAGTTCAATATCGCAGAAAGTGAAAAATGGATAAAGAAGTTGTGGTACTTACGTACAATGCAATATCACCCAGCAATGACATCTATGTCCTCAGGTCCGTAGCAGCATAAAGAGTGGATTCAGGTATGATGACTCTAACTGAAATAAGTCACACAGAAAAAGAAACATCATAAGATATCACTAATACACGGAATGTAAACTTGGCTACACAGAAACTGGATTACAAAACAGAACAGGGTCTCAAATTTAGAAAACCAACTTATGCTTGCTTAAGGGGAAAGGTGAGTTGGGGTGCTGCATAAAGCCAGAGATTGAAATGAGCACAGAGTAAGTTCCTTAAGCCAAATATGGAATAGACAAGAGCTACTCCTTGCTCAACGAAATGGACTCAACACCCCATATTAAACGCCTAAGAATGTACCTGACTAGTAAGTATCTTAAAACCTATGGATTGCTATGTCTCCGAAAGGGAATCAAGCATGTGTACAGGGGCATAAACGCAGCAGTGATAGGATTGGAGAGGTTCGGTGAGCAAATGAAGACCCTTTGAAGTCATATTGCATGGTACCCTTTCCACGGGTCTCAACTCTCCAGGTTTAAGGGATTCTTCCTTCAGCTAAAACATGCATGTGGAACCCAGAGTATGATCAACCGTGTGATCGGGAGACGTCTTCAAATATGTCTCCATTCTCGTCCCCTGGTACTCGGGTGCAACATTCCAGACGCTTTACTAACACTCTCCCGACTTGGAGAGTCAGTGCCTTTAACCTCCTGTTTGGCCCAGTTTGCAATTTCTGCGGAAGATGAACAGGAATAGGGAGAACCAATGAGAGACTAGCTGGAGGTGTCTGGACGGGCAAATTTAACTCTCATTTCCCACCAGGAAGAGGAATTAACCAAAGGCTCAGCGTGCCGTGCCGGAACCAGATTAGGGCCTGAAGCAATCCTGCGGTGTTGCGGCCAGCTCACAAGAAAGCGAGTTGAAGAAAGGAGCTCAGGGGCACTGTAATTGACAAACCTGCAGAGTTATAAATGACAGCCATCGTCCAAAAATATACTGAAGTAAGGCTGCCAAGAGGACTTGAAAGCGGGGCAGAATTGCAGGAAACCGATTTCAGGAGGTAGACTGGAATTGCATTTAAAGCATAGGAAAAGAGGGAGAACGTCCACAAGATGCACTTGGCCAAAAAGGGCGTATGCGTTTTTTCCTGAATATATTCAGGAAAAAACGCATACGCCCTTTTTGGCCAACCAAGCAAGCTTGCAAATGAAATCTGCACTACAATGAAGTCTCACATCCCCCCGGTCAAAATGGTCATCTGAAAAAAGTGTAAAATCCAGAAAGGCAGGACAGGCCATGGAGAAATGGGAGCCTTGTTATGCTGATGGGTGGGATGTAAATTGCCAACAGCCACTCCGGAGAAGTGTATGGTGTTTCCTGAAACATCTAAAAAACAAAGCAACAGAGCCTAGGGCACTTCCACTTATGGTCCTATAGCTTAGGGAAGTGAAAATCAAAAAGACACAGCCACCCCAAGGTTTGGGACGGCTTTGTTTACAAGAACCTCATTTACGGTACAAGTTCAATATCGCAGAAAGTGAAAAATGGATAAAGAAGTTGTGGTACTTACGTACAATGCAATATCACTCAGCAATGACATCTATGTCATCAGGCCCGTAGCAGCATAAAGAGTGGATTCAGGTATGATGATTCTAACTGAAATAAGTCACACAGAAAAAGAAACATTATAAGATATCGCTAATACACGGAATGTAAACTTGGCTACACAGGAACTGGATTACAAAAGAGAACAGGGTCTCAAATTTAGAAAACCAACTTATGCTTGCTTAAGGGGAAACGTGAGTTGGGGTGCTGCATGAAACCAGAGATTGAAATGAGCACAGAGTAAGTTCCTTAAGCCAAATATGGAATAGACAAGAGCTACTCCTTGCTCAACGAAATGGACTCAACACCCCATATTAAACGCCTAAGAATGTACCTGACTAGTAAGTATCTTAAAACCTATGGATTGCTATGTCTCCGAAAGGGAATCAAGCGTTTGTACAGGGGCATAAACGCAGCAGTGATAGGATTGGAGAGGTTCGGTGAGCAAATGAAGACCCTTTGAAGTCATATTGCATGGTACCCATTCCACGGGTCTCAACTCTCCAGGTTTAAGGGATTCTTCCTTCAGCTAAAACATGCATGTGGAACCCAGAGTATGATCAACCGTGTGATCGGCAGACGTCTTCAAATATGTCTCCGTTCTCGTCCCCTGGTACTCGGGTGCAACATTCCAGACGCTTTACTAACACTCTCCCGACTTGGAGAGTCAGAGCCTTTAAACTCCTGTTTCGCCCTGTTTGCAATTTCTGCGGAAGATGAACAGGAATAGGGAGAACCAATGAGAGACTAGCTGGAGGTGTCTGGACGGGCAAATTTAACTCTCATTTCCCACCAGGAAGAGGAATTAACCAAAGGCTCAGCATGCCCTGCCGGAACCAGATTAGGGCCTGAAGCAATCCTGCGGTGTTGCGGCCAGCTCACAAGAAAGCGAGTTGAAGAAAGGAGCTCAGGGGCACTGTAATTCACAAACCTGCAGACTTATAAATGACAGCTATCGTCCAAAAATATACTGAAGTAAGGCCGCCAAGAGGACTTGAAAGCGGGGCAGAATTGCAGGAAACCGATTTCAGGAGGTAGACTGGAATTGCATTTAAAGCATAGGAAAAGAGGCAGAACGTCCACAATGATGCACTTGGTCAAAAAGGGCGTATGCGTTTTTTCCTGAATATATTCAGGAAAAAACGCATACGCACTTTTTGGCCAACCAAGCAAGCTTGCAAAGGAAATCTGCACTACAATGAAGTCTCACTTCCCCTCGGTCAAAAGGGCCATCTGAAAAAAGTGTAAAATCCAGAAAGGCAGGACAGGCCATGGAGAACTGGGAGCCTTGTTATGCTGATGGGCGGGATGTAAATTGCCAACAGCCACTCCGGAGAAGTGTATGGTGTTTCCTGAAACATCTAGAAAACAAAGCAACAGAGCTTAGGGCACTTCCACTTATGGTCCTATAACTTAGGGAAATGAAAATCAAAAAGACACAGCCACCCCAAAGTTTGGGACGGCTCTGTTTACAAGAAGCTCGTTTACGGTACAAGTTCAATATCGCAGAAAGTGAAAAATGGATAAAGAAGTTGTGGTATTTACGTACAATGCAATATCACTCAGCAATGACATCTATGTCATCAGGCCCGTAGCAGCATAAAGAGTGGATTCAGGTATGATGATTCTAACTGAAATAAGTCACACAGAAAAAGAAACATCATAAGATATCACTAATACACGGAATGTAAACTTGGCTACACAGGAACTGGATTACAAAACATAACAGCGTCTCAAATTTAGAAAACCAACTTATGCTTGCTTAAGGGGAAAGGTGAGTTGGGGTGCTGCATAAAACCAGAGATTGAAATGAGCACAGAGTAAGTTCCTTAAGCCAAATATGGAATAGACAAGAGCTACTCCTTGCTCAACGAAATGGACTCAACACCCCATATTAAACGCCTAAGAATGTACCTGACTAGTAAGTATCTTAAAACCTATGGATTGCTATGTCTCCGAAAGGGAAACAAGCGTGTGTACAGGGGCATAAACGCAGCAGTGATAGGATTGGAGAGGTTCGGTGAGCAAATGAAGACCCTTTGAAGTCATATTGCATGGTACCCATTCCACGGGTCTCAACTCTCCAGGTTTAAGGGATTCTTCCTTCAGCTAAAACATGCATGTGGAACCCAGAGTATGATCAACCGTGTGATCGGGAGACGTGTTCAAATATGTCTCCGTTCTCGTCCCCTGGTACTCGGGTGCAACATTCCAGACGCTTTACTAACACTCTCCCGACTTGGAGAGTCAGTGCCTTTAACCTCCTGTTTGGCCCATTTGCAATTTCTGCGGAAGATGAACAGGAATAGGGAGAACCAATGAGAGACTAGCTGGAGGTGTCTGGACGGGCAAATTTAACTCTCATTTCCCACCAGGAAGAGGAATTAACCAAAGGCTCAGCGTGCCGTGCCGGAACCAGATTAGGGCCTGAAGCAATCCTGCGGTGTTGCGGCCAGCTCACAAGAAAGCGAGTTGAAGAAAGGAGGTCAGGGGCACTGTAATTCACAAACATGCAGACTTATAAATGACAGGTATCGTCCAAAAATATACTGAAGTAAGGCTGCCAAGAGGACTTGAAAGCGGGGCAGAATTGCAGGAAACCGATTTCAGGAGGTAGACTGGAATTGCATTTAAAGCATAGGAAAAGAGGCAGAACGTCCACAATGATGCACTTGGCCAAAAAGGGCGTATGCGTTTTTTCCTGAATATATTCAGGAAAAAACGCATACGCCCTTTTTGGCCAACCAAGCAAGCTTGCAAAGGAAATCTGCACTACAATGAAGTCTCACTTCCCCACGGTCAAAAGGGCCATCTGAAAAAAGTGTAAAATCCAGAAAGGCAGGACAGGCCATGGAGAACTGGGAGCCTTGTTATGCTGATGGGCGGGATGTAAATTGCCAACAGCCACTCGGGAGAAGTGTATGGTGTTTCCTGAAACATCTAAAAAACAAAGCAACAGAGCTTAGGGCACTTCCACTTATGGTCCTATAGCTTAGGGAAATGAAAATCAAAAAGACACAGCCACCCCAAAGTTTGGGACGGCTCTGTTTACAAGAACCTCGTTTACGGTACAAGTTCAACATCGCAGAAAGTGAAAAATGGACGAAGAAGTTGTGGTACTTACGTACAATGCAATATCACTCAGCAATGACATCTATGTCATCAGGCCCGTAGCAGCATAATAAGTGGATTCAGGTATGATGATTCTAACTGAAATAAGTCACACAGAAAAAGAAACATCATAAGATATCACTAATACACGGAATGTAAACTTGGCTTCCCAGGAACTGAATTACAAAACAGAACAGGGTCTCAAATTTAGAAAACCAACTTATGCTTGCTTAAGGGGAAAGGTGAGTTGGGGTGCTGCATAAAACCAGAGATTGAAATGAGCACAGAGTAAGTTCCTTAAGCCAAATATGGAATAGACAAGAGCTACTCCTTGCTCAACGAAATGGACTCAACACCCCATATTAAACGCCTAAGAATGTACCTGACTAGTAAGTATCTTAAAACCTATGGATTGCTATGTCTCCGAAAGAGAATCAAGCGTGTGTACAGGGGCATAAACGCAGCAGTGATAGGATTGGAGAGGTTCGGTGAGCAAATGAAGACCCTTTGAAGTCATATTGCATGGTACCCATTCCACGGGTCTCAACTCTCCAGGTTTAAGGGATTCTTCCTTCAGCTAAAACATGCATGTGGAACCCAGAGTATGATCAACCGTGTGATCGGGAGACGTCTTCAAATATGTCTCCGATCTCGTCCCCTGGTACTCAGGTACAACATTCCAGACGCTTTACTAACACTCTCCCGACTTGGAGAGTCAGTGCCTTTAACCTCCTGTTTGGCCCAGTTTGCAATTTCTGAGGAAGATGAACAGGAATAGGGAGAACCAATGAGAGACTAGCTGGAGGTGTCTGGACGGGCAAATTTAACTCTCATTTCCCACCAGGAAGAGGAATTAACCAAAGGCTCAGCGTGCCGTGCCAGAACCAGATTAGCGCCTGAAGCAATCCTGCGGTGTTGCGGCCAGCTCACAAGAAAGCGAGTTGAAGAAAGGAGCTCAGGGGCACTGTAATTCACAAACCTGCAGAGTTATAAATGACAGCTATCGTCCAAAAATATACTGAAGTAAGGCTGCCAAGAGGACTTGAAAGCGGGGCAGAATTGCAGGAAACCGATTTCAGGAGGTAGACTGGAATTGCATTTAAAGCATAGGAAAAGAGGCAGAACGTCCACAATGATGCACTTGGCCAAAAAGGGCGTATGCGTTTTTACGTGAATATATTCAGGAAAAAACGCATACGCACTTTTTGGCCAACCAAGCAAGCTTGCAAAGGAAATCTGCACTACAATGAAGTGTCACTTCCTCCCGGTCAAAGGGGCCATCTGAAAAAAGTGTAAAATCCAGAAAGGCAGGACAGGCCATGGAGAACTGGGAGCCTTGTTATGCTGATGGGCGGGATGTAAATTGCCAACAGCCACTCCGGAGAAGTGTATGGTGTTTCCTGAAACATCTAAAAAACAAAGCAACAGAGCCTAGGGCACTTCCACTTATGGTCCTATAGCTTAGGGAAATGAAAATCAAAAAGACACAGCCACCCCAAAGTTTGGGACGGCTCTGTTTACAAGAACCTCGTTTATGGTAGAAGTTCAATATCGCAGAAAGTGAAAAATGGATGAAGAAGTTGTGATACTTACGTACAATGCAATATCACTCAGCAATGACATCTATGTCATCAGGCCCGTAGCAGCATAAAGAGTGGATTCAGGTATGATGATTCTAACTGAAATAAGTCACACAGAAAAAGAAACATCATAAGATATCGCTAATACACGGAATGTAAACTTGGCTACACAGGAACTGGATTACAAAACAGAACAGGGTCTCAAATTTAGAAAACCAACTTATGCTTGCTTAAGGGGAAATGTGAGTTGGGGTGCTGCATGAAACCAGAGATTGAAATGAGCACAGAGTAAGTTCCTTAAGCCAAATATGGAATAGACAAGAGCTACTCCTTGCTCAACGAAATGGACTCAACACCCCATATTAAACGCCTAAGAATGTACCTGACTAGTAAGTATCTTAAAACCTATGGATTGCTATGTCTCCGAAAGGGAATCAAGCGTGTGTACAGGGGCATAAACGCAGCAGTGATAGCATTGGAGAGGTTCGGTGAGCAAATGAAGACCCTTTGAAGTCATGTTGCATGGTACCCATTCCACGGGTCTCAACTCTCCAGGTTTAAGGGATTCTTCCTTCAGCTAAAACATGCATGTGGAACCCAGAGTATGATCAACCGTGTGATCGGGAGACGTGTTCAAATATGTCTCCGTTCTCGTCCCCTGGTACTCGGGTGCAACATTCCAGACGCTTTACTAACACTCTCCCGACTTGGTGAGTCAGTTCCTTTAACCTCCTGTTTGGCCCAGTTTGCAATTTCTGCGGAAGATGAACAGGAATAGGGAGAACCAATGAGAGACTAGATGGAGGTGTCTGGACGGGCAAATTTAACTCTCATTTCCCACCAGGAAGAGGAATTAACCAAAGGCTCAGCGTGCCGTGCCAGAACCAGATTAGGGCCTGAAGCAATCCTGCGGTGTTGCGGCCAGTTCACAAGAAATTGAGTTGAAGAAAGGAGCTCAGGGGCACTGTAATTCACAAACCTGCAGAGTTATAAATGACAGCTATCGTCCAAAAATATACTGAAGTAAGGCTGCCAAGAGGACTTGAAAGCGGGGCAGAATTGCAGGAAACCGATTTCAGGAGGTAGACTGGAATTGCATTTAAAGCATAGGAAAAGAGGCAGAACGTCCACAATGATGCACTTGGTCAAAAAGGGCGTATGCGTTTTTTCCTGAATATATTCAGGAAAAAACGCATACGCCCTTTTTGGCCAACCAAGCAAGCTTGCAAAGGAAATCTGCACTACAATGAAGTCTCACTTCCCCCCGGTCAAAAGGGCCATCTGAAAAATGTGTAAAATCCAGAAAGGCAGGACAGGCCATGGAGAACTGGGAGCCTTGTTATGCTGATGGGCGGGATGTAAATTGCCAACAGCCACTCGGGAGAAGTGTATGGTGTTTCCTGAAACATCTAAAAAACAAAGCAACAGAGCCTAGGGCACTTCCACTTATGGTCTTATAGCTTAGGGAAATGAAAATCAAAAAGACACAGCCACCCCAAAGTTTGGGACGGCTCTGTTTACAAGAACCTCGTTTACGGTACAAGTTCAATATCGCAAAAAGTGAAAAATGGATGAAGAAGTTGTGGTACTTACGTACAATGCAATATCACTCAGCAATGACATCTATGTCATCAGGCCCGTAGCAGCATAAAGAGTGGATTCAGGTATGATGATTCTAACTGAAATAAGTCACACAGAAAAAGAAACATCATAAGATATCGCTAATACACGGAATGTAAACTTGGCTACACAGGAACTGGATTACAAAAGAGAACAGGGTCTCAAATTTAGAAAACCAACTTATGCTTGCTTAAGGGGAAATGTGAGTTGGGGTGCTGCATAAAACCAGAGATTGAAATGAGCACAGAGTAAGTTCCCTAAGCCAAATATGGAATAGACAAGAGCTACTCCTTGCTCAACGAAATGGACTCAACACCCCATATTAAACGCCTAAGAATGTACCTGACTAGTAAGTATCTTAAAACCTATGGATTGCTATGTCTCCGAAAGGGAATCAAGCGTGTGTACAGGGGCATAAACGCAGCAGTGATAGGATTGGAGAGGTTCGGTGAGCAAATGAAGACCCTTTGAAGTCATGTTGCATGATACCCATTCCACGGGTCTCAACTCTCCAGGTTTAAGGGATTCTTCCTTCAGCTAAAACATGCATGAGGAACCCAGAGTATGATCAACCATGTGATCGGGAGACGTCTTCAAATATGTCTCCGTTCTCGTCCCCTGGTACTCGGGTGCAACATTCCAGACGCTTTACTAACACTCTCCCGACTTGGAGAGTCAGTGCCTTTAACCTCCTGTTTGGCCCAGTTTGCAATTTCTGCGGAAGATGAACAGGAATAGGGAGAACCAATGAGAGACTAGCTGGAGGTGTCTGGACGGGCAAATTTAACTCTCATTTCCCACCAGGAAGAGGAATTAACCAAAGGCTCAGCGTGCCGTGCCGGAACCAGATTAGGGCCTGAAGCAATCCTGCGGTGTTGCGGCCAGTTCACAAGAAATTGAGTTGAAGAAAGGAGCTCAGGGGCACTGTAATTCACAAACCTGCAGAGTTATAAATGACAGCTATCGTCCAAAAATATACTGAAGTATGGCTGCCAAGAGGACTTGAAAGCGGGGCAGAATTGCAGGAAACCGATTTCAGGAGGTAGACTGGAATTGCATTTAAAGCATAGGAAAAGAGGGAGAACGTCCACAATGATGCACTTGGCCAAAAAGGGCGTATGCGTTTTTTCCTGAATATATACAGGAAAAAACGCATACGCCCTTTTTGGCCAACCAAGCAAGCTTGCAAAGGAAATCTGCACTACAATGAAGTCTCACTTCCCCCCGGTCAAAAGGGTCATCTGAAAAAAGTGTTAAATCCAGAAAGGCAGGACAGGCCATGGAGAACTGGGAGCCTTGTTATGCTGATGGGCGGGATGTAAATTGCCAACAGCCACTCGGGAGAAGTGTATGGTGTTTCCTGAAACATCTAAAAAAACAAAGCAACAGGGCCTAGGGCACTTCCACTTATGGTCCTATAGCTTAGGGAAATGAAAATCAAAAAGACACAGCCACCCCAAAATTTTATGACGGCTCTGTTTACAAGAAGCTCGTTTACGGTACAAGTTCAATATCGCAGAAAGTGAAAAATGGATAAAGAAGTTGTGGTACTTACGTACAATGCAATATCACTCAGCAATGACATCTATGTCATCAGGCCCGTAGCAGCATAAAGAGTGGATTCAGGTATGATGATTCTAACTGAAATAAGTCACACAGAAAAAGAAACATCATAAGATATCGCTAATACACGGAATGTAAACTTGGCTACACAGGAACTGGATTACAAAAGAGAACAGGGTCTCAAATTTAGAAAACCAACTTATGCTTGCTTAAGGGGAAACGTGAGTTGGGGTGCTGCATGAAACCAGAGATTGAAATGAGCACAGAGTAAGTTCCTTAAGCCAAATATGGAATAGACAAGAGCTACTCCTTGCTCAACGAAATGGACTCAACACCCCATATTAAACGCCTAAGAATGTACCTGACTAGTAAGTATCTTAAAACCTATGGATTGCTATGTCTCCGAAAGGGAATCAAGCGTTTGTACAGGGGCATAAACGCAGCAGTGATAGGATTGGAGAGGTTCGGTGAGCAAATGAAGACCCTTTGAAGTCATATTGCATGGTACCCATTCCACGGGTCTCAACTCTCCAGGTTTAAGGGATTCTTCCTTCAGCTAAAACATGCATGTGGAACCCAGAGTATGATCAACCGTGTGATCGGCAGACGTCTTCAAATATGTCTCCGTTCTCGTCCCCTGGTACTCGGGTGCAACATTCCAGACGCTTTACTAACACTCTCCCGACTTGGAGAGTCAGAGCCTTTAAACTCCTGTTTCGCCCTGTTTGCAATTTCTGCGGAAGATGAACAGGAATAGGGAGAACCAATGAGAGACTAGCTGGAGGTGTCTGGACGGGCAAATTTAACTCTCATTTCCCACCAGGAAGAGGAATTAACCAAAGGCTCAGCGTGCCCTGCCGGAACCAGATTAGGGCCTGAAGCAATCCTGCGGTGTTGCGGCCAGCTCACAAGAAAGCGAGTTGAAGAAAGGAGCTCAGGGGCACTGTAATTCACAAACCTGCAGACTTATAAATGACAGCTATCGTCCAAAAATATACTGAAGTAAGGCCGCCAAGAGGACTTGAAAGCGGGGCAGAATTGCAGGAAACCGATTTCAGGAGGTAGACTGGAATTGCATTTAAAGCATAGGAAAAGAGGCAGAACGTCCACAATGATGCACTTGGTCAAAAAGGGCGTATGCGTTTTTTCCTGAATATATTCAGGAAAAAACGCATACGCACTTTTTGGCCAACCAAGCAAGCTTGCAAAGGAAATCTGCACTACAATGAAGTCTCACTTCCCCTCGGTCAAAAGGGCCATCTGAAAAAAGTGTAAAATCCAGAAAGGCAGGACAGGCCATGGAGAACTGGGAGCCTTGTTATGCTGATGGGCGGGATGTAAATTGCCAACAGCCACTCCGGAGAAGTGTATGGTGTTTCCTGAAACATCTAGAAAACAAAGCAACAGAGCTTAGGGCACTTCCACTTATGGTCCTATAACTTAGGGAAATGAAAATCAAAAAGACACAGCCACCCCAAAGTTTGGGACGGCTCTGTTTACAAGAAGCTCGTTTACGGTACAAGTTCAATATCGCAGAAAGTGAAAAATGGATAAAGAAGTTGTGGTACTTACGTACAATGCAATATCACTCAGCAATGACATCTATGTCATCAGGCCCGTAGCAGCATAAAGAGTGGATTCAGGTATGATGATTCTAACTGAAATAAGTCACACAGAAAAAGAAACATCATAAGATATCACTAATACACGGAATGTAAACTTGGCTACACAGGAACTGGATTACAAAACATAACAGGGTCTCAAATTTAGAAAACCAACTTATGCTTGCTTAAGGGGAAAGGTGAGTTGGGGTGCTGCATAAAACCAGAGATTGAAATGAGCACAGAGTAAGTTCCTTAAGCCAAATATGGAATAGACAAGAGCTACTCCTTGCTCAACGAAATGGACTCAACACCCCATATTAAACGCCTAAGAATGTACCTGACTAGTAAGTATCTTAAAACCTATGGATTGCTATGTCTCCGAAAGGGAAACAAGCGTGTGTACAGGGGCATAAACGCAGCAGTGATAGGATTGGAGAGGTTCGGTGAGCAAATGAAGACCCTTTGAAGTCATATTGCATGGTACCCATTCCACGGGTCTCAACTCTCCAGGTTTAAGGGATTCTTCCTTCAGCTAAAACATGCATGTGGAACCCAGAGTATGATCAACCGTGTGATCGGGAGACGTGTTCAAATATGTCTCCGTTCTCGTCCCCTGGTACTCGGGTGCAACATTCCAGACGCTTTACTAACACTCTCCCGACTTGGAGAGTCAGTGCCTTTAACCTCCTGTTTGGCCCATTTGCAAATTCTGCGGAAGATGAACAGGAATAGGGAGAACCAATGAGAGACTAGCTGGAGGTGTCTGGACGGGCAAATTTAACTCTCATTTCCCACCAGGAAGAGGAATTAACCAAAGGCTCAGCGTGCCGTGCCGGAACCAGATTAGGGCCTGAAGCAATCCTGCGGTGTTGCGGCCAGCTCACAAGAAAGCGAGTTGAAGAAAGGAGGTCAGGGGCACTGTAATTCACAAACATGCAGACTTATAAATGACAGGTATCGTCCAAAAATATACTGAAGTAAGGCTGCCAAGAGGACTTGAAAGCGGGGCAGAATTGCAGGAAACCGATTTCAGGAGGTAGACTGGAATTGCATTTAAAGCATAGGAAAAGAGGCAGAACGTCCACAATGATGCACTTGGCCAAAAAGGGCGTATGCGTTTTTTCCTGAATATATTCAGGAAAAAACGCATACGCCCTTTTTGGCCAACCAAGCAAGCTTGCAAAGGAAATCTGCACTACAATGAAGTCTCACTTCCCCACGGTCAAAAGGGCCATCTGAAAAAAGTGTAAAATCCAGAAAGGCAGGACAGGCCATGGAGAACTGGGAGCCTTGTTATGCTGATGGGCGGGATGTAAATTGCCAACAGCCACTCGGGAGAAGTGTATGGTGTTTCCTGAAACATCTAAAAAACAAAGCAACAGAGCTTAGGGCACTTCCACTTATGGTCCTATAGCTTAGGGAAATGAAAATCAAAAAGACACAGCCACCCCAAAGTTTGGGACGGCTCTGTTTACAAGAACCTCGTTTACGGTACAAGTTCAACATCGCAGAAAGTGAAAAATGGATGAAGAAGTTGTGGTACTTACGTACAATGCAATATCACTCAGCAATGACATCTATGTCATCAGGCCCGTAGCAGCATAATAAGTGGATTCAGGTATGATGATTCTAACTGAAATAAGTCACACAGAAAAAGAAACATCATAAGATATCACTAATACACGGAATGTAAACTTGGCTACACAGGAACTGGATTACAAAACAGAACAGGGTCTCAAATTTAGAAAACCAACTTATGCTTCCTTAAGGGGAAAGGTGAGTTGGGGTGCTGCATAAAACCAGAGATTGAAATGAGCACAGAGTAAGTTCCTTAAGCCAAATATGGAATAGACAAGAGCTACTCCTTGCTCAACGAAATGGACTCAACACCCCATATTAAACGCCTAAGAATGTACCTGACTAGTAAGTATCTTAAAACCTATGGATTGCTATGTCTCTGAAAGAGAATCAAGCGTGTGTACAGGGGCATAAACGCAGCAGTGATAGGCTTGGAGAGGTTCGGTGAGCAAATGAAGACCCTTTGAAGTCATATTGCATGGTACCCATTCCACGGGTCTCAACTCTCCAGGTTTAAGGGATTCTTCCTTCAGCTAAAACATGCATGTGGAACCCAGAGTATGATCAACCGTGTGATCGGGAGACGTCTTCAAATATGTCTCCGTTCTCGTCCCCTGGTACTCGGGTGCAACATTCCAGACGCTTTACTAACACTCTCCCGACTTGGAGAGTCAGTGCCTTTAACCTCCTGTTTGGCCCATTTGCAAATTCTGCGGAAGATGAACAGGAATAGGGAGAACCAATGAGAGACTAGCTGGAGGTGTCTGGACGGGCAAATTTAACTCTCATTTCCCACCAGGAAGAGGAATTAACCAAAGGCTCAGCGTGCCGTGCCGGAACCAGATTAGGGCCTGAAGCAATCCTGCGGTGTTGCGGCCAGCTCACAAGAAAGCGAGTTGAAGAAAGGAGGTCAGGGGCACTGTAATTCACAAACATGCAGACTTATAAATGACAGGTATCGTCCAAAAATATACTGAAGTAAGGCTGCCAAGAGGACTTGAAAGCGGGGCAGAATTGCAGGAAACCGATTTCAGGAGGTAGACTGGAATTGCATTTAAAGCATAGGAAAAGAGGCAGAACGTCCACAATGATGCACTTGGCCAAAAAGGGCGTATGCGTTTTTTCCTGAATATATTCAGGAAAAAACGCATACGCCCTTTTTGGCCAACCAAGCAAGCTTGCAAAGGAAATCTGCACTACAATGAAGTCTCACTTCCCCATGGTCAAAAGGGCCATCTGAAAAAAGTGTAAAATCCAGAAAGGCAGGACAGGCCATGGAGAACTGGGAGCCTTGTTATGCTGATGGGCGGGATGTAAATTGCCAACAGCCACTCGGGAGAAGTGTATGGTGTTTCCTGAAACATCTAAAAAACAAAGCAACAGAGCTTAGGGCACTTCCACTTATGGTCCTATAGCTTACGGAAATGAAAATCAAAAAGACACAGCCACCCCAAAGTTTGGGACGGCTCTGTTTACAAGAACCTCGTTTACGGTACAAGTTCAACATCGCAGAAAGTGAAAAATGGATGAAGAAGTTGTGGTACTTACGTACAATGCAATATCACTCAGCAATGACATCTATGTCATCAGGCCCGTAGCAGCATAATAAGTGGATTCAGGTATGATGATTCTAACTGAAATAAGTCACACAGAAAAAGAAACATCATAAGATATCACTAATACACGGAATGTAAACTTGGCTACACAGGAACTGGATTACAAAACAGAACAGGGTCTCAAATTTAGAAAACCAACTTATGCTTGCTTAAGGGGAAAGGTGAGTTGGGGTGCTGCATAAAACCAGAGATTGAAATGAGCACAGAGTAAGTTCCTTAAGCCAAATATGGAATAGACAAGAGCTACTCCTTGCTCAATGAAATGGACTCAACACCCCATATTAAACGCCTAAGAATGTACCTGACTAGTAAGTATCTTAAAACCTATGGATTGCTATGTCTCCGAAAGAGAATCAAGCGTGTGTACAGGGGCATAAACGCAGCAGTGATAGGATTGGAGAGGTTCGGAGAGCAAATGAAGACCCTTTGAAGTCATATTGCATGGTACCCATTCCACGGGTCTCAACTCTCCAGGTTTAAGGGATTCTTCCTTCAGCTAAAACATGCATGTGGAACCCAGAGTATGATCAACCGTGTGATCGGGAGACGTCTTCAAATATGTCTCCGATCTCGTCCCCTGGTACTCAGGTACAACATTCCAGACGCTTTACTAACACTCTCCCGACTTGGAGAGTCAGTGCCTTTAACCTCCTGTTTGGCCCAGTTTGCAATTTCTGAGGAAGATGAACAGGAATAGGGAGAACCAATGAGAGACTAGCTGGAGGTGTCTGGACGGGCAAATTTAACTCTCATTTCCCACCAGGAGGAGGAATTAACCAAAGGCTCAGCGTGCCGTGCCAGAACCAGATTAGCGCCTGAAGCAATCCTGCGGTGTTGCGGCCAGCTCACAAGAAAGCGAGTTGAAGAAAGGAGCTCAGGGGCACTGTAATTCACAAACCTGCAGAGTTATAAATGACAGCTATCGTCCAAAAATATACTGAAGTAAGGCTGCCAAGAGGACTTGAAAGCGGGGCAGAATTGCAGGAAACCGATTTCAGGAGGTAGACTGGAATTGCATTTAAAGCATAGGAAAAGAGGCAGAACGTCCACAATGATGCACTTGGCCAAAAAGGGCGTATGCGTTTTTACGTGAATATATTCAGGAAAAAACGCATACGCACTTTTTGGCCAACCAAGCAAGCTTGCAAAGGAAATCTGCACTACAATGAAGTGTCACTTCCTCCCGGTCAAAGGGGCCATCTGAAAAAAGTGTAAAATCCAGAAAGGCAGGACAGGCCATGGAGAACTGGGAGCCTTGTTATGCTGATGGGCGGGATGTAAATTGCCAACAGCCACTCCGGAGAAGTGTATGGTGTTTCCTGAAACATCTAAAAAACAAAGCAACAGAGCCTAGGGCACTTCCACTTATGGTCCTATAGCTTAGGGAAATGAAAATCAAAAAGACACAGCCACCCCAAAGTTTGGGACGGCTCTGTTTACAAGAACCTCGTTTACGGTACAAGTTCAATATCGCAAAAAGTGAAAAATGGATAAAGAAGTTGTGGTACTTACGTACAATGCAATATCACTCAGCAATGACATCTATGTCATCAGGCCCGTAGCAGCATAAAGAGTGGATTCAGGTATGATGATTCTAACTGAAATAAGTCACACAGAAAAAGAAACATCATAAGATATCGCTAATACACGGAATGTAAACTTGGCTACACAGGAACTGGATTACAAAAGAGAACAGGGTCTCAAATTTAGAAAACCAACTTATGCTTGCTTAAGGGGAAATGTGAGTTGGGGTGCTGCATAAAACCAGAGATTGAAATGAGCACAGAGTAAGTTCCCTAAGCCAAATATGGAATAGACAAGAGCTACTCCTTGCTCAACGAAATGGACTCAACACCCCATATTAAACGCCTAAGAATGTACCTGACTAGTAAGTATCTTAAAACCTATGGATTGCTATGTCTCCGAAAGGGAATCAAGCGTGTGTACAGGGGCATAAACGCAGCAGTGATAGGATTGGAGAGGTTCGGTGAGCAAATGAAGACCCTTTGAAGTCATGTTGCATGATACCCATTCCACGGGTCTCAACTCTCCAGGTTTAAGGGATTCTTCCTTCAGCTAAAACATGCATGTGGAACCCAGAGTATGATCAACCGTGTGATCGGGAGACGTCTTCAAATATGTCTCCGTTCTCGTCCCCTGGTACTCGGGTGCAACATTCCAGACGCTTTACTAACACTCTCCCGACTTGGAGAGTCAGTGCCTTTAACCTCCTGTTTGGCCCAGTTTGCAATTTCTGCGGAAGATGAACAGGAATAGGGAGAACCAATGGGAGACTAGCTGGAGGTGTCTGGACGGGCAAATTTAACTCTCATTTCCCACCAGGAAGAGGAATTAACCAAAGGCTCAGCGTGCCGTGCCGGAACCAGATTAGGGCCTGAAGCAATCCTGCGGTGTTGCGGCCAGCTCACAAGAAAGCGAGTTGAAGAAAGGAGCTCAGGGGCACTGTAATTCACAAACATGCAGACTTATAAATGACAGCTATCGTCCAAAAATATACTGAAGTAAGGCTGCCAAGAGGACTTGAAAGCGGGGCAGAATTGCAGGAAACCGATTTCAGGAGGTAGACTGGAATTGCATTTAAAGCATAGGAAAAGAGGCAGAACGTCCACAATGATGCACTTGGCCAAAAAGGGCGTATGCGTTTTTTCCTGAATATATTCAGGAAAAAACGCATACGCCCTTTTTGGTCAACCAAGCAAGCTTGCAAAGGAAATCTGCACCACAATGAAGTCTCACTTCCCCCCGGTAAAAAGGGCCATCTGAAAAAAGTGTAAAATCCAGAAAGGCAGGACAGGCCATGGAGAACTGGGAGCCTTGTTATGCTGATGGGCGTGATGTAAATTGCCAACAGCCACTCGGGAGAAGTGTATGGTGTTTCCTGAAACATCTAAAAAAGAAAGCAACAGAGCTTAGGGCACTTCCACTTATGGTCCTATAGCTTAGGGAAATGAAAATCAAAAAGACACAGCCACCCCAAAGTTTGGGACGGCTCTGTTTACAAGAACCTCGTTTACGGTACAAGTTCAACATCGCAGAAAGTGAAAAATGGATAAAGAAGTTGTGGTACTTACGTACAATGCAATATCACTCAGCAATGACATCTATGTCATCAGGCCCGTAGCAGCATAAAGAGTGGATTCAGGTATGATGATTCTAACTGAAATAAGTCACACAGAAAAAGAAACATCATAAGATATCACTAATACACGGAATGTAAACTTGGCTACACAGGAACTGAATTACAAAACAGAACAGGGTCTCAAATTTAGAAAACCAACTTATGCTTGCTTAAGGGGAAAGGTGAGTTGGGGTGCTGCATAAAACCAGAGATTGAAATGAGCACAGAGTAAGTTCCTTAAGCCAAATATGGAATAGACAAGAGCTACTCCTTGCTCAACGAAATGGACTCAACACCCCATATTAAACGCCTAAGAATGTACCTGACTAGTAAGTATCTTAAAACCTATGGATTGCTATGTCTCCGAAAGAGAATCAAGCGTGTGTACAGGGGCATAAACGCAGCAGTGATAGGATTGGAGAGGTTCGGAGAGCAAATGAAGACCCTTTGAAGTCATATTGCATGGTACCCATTCCACGGGTCTCAACTCTCCAGGTTTAAGGGATTCTTCCTTCAGCTAAAACATGCATGTGGAACCCAGAGTATGATCAACCGTGTGATCGGGAGACGTCTTCAAATATGTCTCCGATCTCGTCCCCTGGTACTCAGGTACAACATTCCAGACGCTTTACTAACACTCTCCCGACTTGGAGAGTCAGTGCCTTTAACCTCCTGTTTGGCCCAGTTTGCAATTTCTGAGGAAGATGAACAGGAATAGGGAGAACCAATGAGAGACTAGCTGGAGGTGTCTGGACGGGCAAATTTAACTCTCATTTCCCACCAGGAGGAGGAATTAACCAAAGGCTCAGCGTGCCGTGCCAGAACCAGATTAGCGCCTGAAGCAATCCTGCGGTGTTGCGGCCAGCTCACAAGAAAGCGAGTTGAAGAAAGGAGCTCAGGGGCACTGTAATTCACAAACCTGCAGAGTTATAAATGACAGCTATCGTCCAAAAATATACTGAAGTAAGGCTGCCAAGAGGACTTGAAAGCGGGGCAGAATTGCAGGAAAACGATTTCAGGAGGTAGACTGGAATTGCATTTAAAGCATAGGAAAAGAGGCAGAACGTCCACAATGATGCACTTGGCCAAAAAGGGCGTATGCGTTTTTACGTGAATATATTCAGGAAAAAACGCATACGCACTTTTTGGCCAACCAAGCAAGCTTGCAAAGGAAATCTGCACTACAATGAAGTGTCACTTCCTCCCGGTCAAAGGGGCCATCTGAAAAAAGTGTAAAATCCAGAAAGGCAGGACAGGCCATGGAGAACTGGGAGCCTTGTTATGCTGATGGGCGGGATGTAAATTGCCAACAGCCACTCCGGAGAAGTGTATGGTGTTTCCTGAAACATCTAAAAAACAAAGCAACAGAGCCTAGGGCACTTCCACTTATGGTCCTATAGCTTAGGGAAATGAAAATCAAAAAGACACAGCCACCCCAAAGTTTGGGACGGCTCTGTTTACAAGAACCTCGTTTACGGTACAAGTTCAATATCGCAAAAAGTGAAAAATGGATAAAGAAGTTGTGGTACTTACGTACAATGCAATATCACTCAGCAATGACATCTATGTCATCAGGCCCGTAGCAGCATAAAGAGTGGATTCAGGTATGATGATTCTAACTGAAATAAGTCACACAGAAAAAGAAACATCATAAGATATCGCTAATACACGGAATGTAAACTTGGCTACACAGGAACTGGATTACAAAAGAGAACAGGGTCTCAAATTTAGAAAACCAACTTATGCTTGCTTAAGGGGAAATGTGAGTTGGGGTGCTGCATAAAACCAGAGATTGAAATGAGCACAGAGTAAGTTCCCTAAGCCAAATATGGAATAGACAAGAGCTACTCCTTGCTCAACGAAATGGACTCAACACCCCATATTAAACGCCTAAGAATGTACCTGACTAGTAAGTATCTTAAAACCTATGGATTGCTATGTCTCCGAAAGGGAATCAAGCGTGTGTACAGGGGCATAAACGCAGCAGTGATAGGATTGGAGAGGTTCGGTGAGCAAATGAAGACCCTTTGAAGTCATGTTGCATGATACCCATTCCACGGGTCTCAACTCTCCAGGTTTAAGGGATTCTTCCTTCAGCTAAAACATGCATGTGGAACCCAGAGTATGATCAACCGTGTGATCGGGAGACGTCTTCAAATATGTCTCCGTTCTCGTCCCCTGGTACTCGGGTGCAACATTCCAGACGCTTTACTAACACTCTCCCGACTTGGAGAGTCAGTGCCTTTAACCTCCTGTTTGGCCCAGTTTGCAATTTCTGCGGAAGATGAACAGGAATAGGGAGAACCAATGGGAGACTAGCTGGAGGTGTCTGGACGGGCAAATTTAACTCTCATTTCCCACCAGGAAGAGGAATTAACCAAAGGCTCAGCGTGCCGTGCCGGAACCAGATTAGGGCCTGAAGCAATCCTGCGGTGTTGCGGCCAGCTCACAAGAAAGCGAGTTGAAGAAAGGAGCTCAGGGGCACTGTAATTCACAAACATGCAGACTTATAAATGACAGCTATCGTCCAAAAATATACTGAAGTAAGGCTGCCAAGAGGACTTGAAAGCGGGGCAGAATTGCAGGAAACCGATTTCAGGAGGTAGACTGGAATTGCATTTAAAGCATAGGAAAAGAGGCAGAACGTCCACAATGATGCACTTGGCCAAAAAGGGCGTATGCGTTTTTTCCTGAATATATTCAGGAAAAAACGCATACGCCCTTTTTGGTCAACCAAGCAAGCTTGCAAAGGAAATCTGCACCACAATGAAGTCTCACTTCCCCCCGGTAAAAAGGGCCATCTGAAAAAAGTGTAAAATCCAGAAAGGCAGGACAGGCCATGGAGAACTGGGAGCCTTGTTATGCTGATGGGCGTGATGTAAATTGCCAACAGCCACTCGGGAGAAGTGTATGGTGTTTCCTGAAACATCTAAAAAAGAAAGCAACAGAGCTTAGGGCACTTCCACTTATGGTCCTATAGCTTAGGGAAATGAAAATCAAAAAGACACAGCCACCCCAAAGTTTGGGACGGCTCTGTTTACAAGAACCTCGTTTACGGTACAAGTTCAACATCGCAGAAAGTGAAAAATGGATAAAGAAGTTGTGGTACTTACGTACAATGCAATATCACTCAGCAATGACATCTATGTCATCAGGCCCGTAGCAGCATAAAGAGTGGATTCAGGTATGATGATTCTAACTGAAATAAGTCACACAGAAAAAGAAACATCATAAGATATCACTAATACACGGAATGTAAACTTGGCTACACAGGAACTGAATTACAAAACAGAACAGGGTCTCAAATTTAGAAAACCAACTTATGCTTGCTTAAGGGGAAAGGTGAGTTGGGGTGCTGCATAAAACCAGAGATTGAAATGAGCACAGAGTAAGTTCCTTAAGCCAAATATGGAATAGACAAGAGCTACTCCTTGCTCAACGAAATGGACTCAACACCCCATATTAAACGCCTAAGAATGTACCTGACTAGTAAGTATCTTAAAACCTATGGATTGCTATGTCTCCGAAAGAGAATCAAGCGTGTGTACAGGGGCATAAACGCAGCAGTGATAGGATTGGAGAGGTTCGGAGAGCAAATGAAGACCCTTTGAAGTCATATTGCATGGTACCCATTCCACGGGTCTCAACTCTCCAGGTTTAAGGGATTCTTCCTTCAGCTAAAACATGCATGTGGAACCCAGAGTATGATCAACCGTGTGATCGGGAGACGTCTTCAAATATGTCTCCGATCTCGTCCCCTGGTACTCAGGTACAACATTCCAGACGCTTTACTAACACTCTCCCGACTTGGAGAGTCAGTGCCTTTAACCTCCTGTTTGGCCCAGTTTGCAATTTCTGAGGAAGATGAACAGGAATAGGGAGAACCAATGAGAGACTAGCTGGAGGTGTCTGGACGGGCAAATTTAACTCTCATTTCCCACCAGGAGGAGGAATTAACCAAAGGCTCAGCGTGCCGTGCCAGAACCAGATTAGCGCCTGAAGCAATCCTGCGGTGTTGCGGCCAGCTCACAAGAAAGCGAGTTGAAGAAAGGAGCTCAGGGGCACTGTAATTCACAAACCTGCAGAGTTATAAATGACAGCTATCGTCCAAAAATATACTGAAGTAAGGCTGCCAAGAGGACTTGAAAGCGGGGCAGAATTGCAGGAAAACGATTTCAGGAGGTAGACTGGAATTGCATTTAAAGCATAGGAAAAGAGGCAGAACGTCCACAATGATGCACTTGGCCAAAAAGGGCGTATGCGTTTTTACGTGAATATATTCAGGAAAAAACGCATACGCACTTTTTGGCCAACCAAGCAAGCTTGCAAAGGAAATCTGCACTACAATGAAGTGTCACTTCCTCCCGGTCAAAGGGGCCATCTGAAAAAAGTGTAAAATCCAGAAAGGCAGGACAGGCCATGGAGAACTGGGAGCCTTGTTATGCTGATGGGCGGGATGTAAATTGCCAACAGCCACTCCGGAGAAGTGTATGGTGTTTCCTGAAACATCTAAAAAACAAAGCAACAGAGCCTAGGGCACTTCCACTTATGGTCCTATAGCTTAGGGAAATGAAAATCAAAAAGACACAGCCACCCCAAAGTTTGGGACGGCTCTGTTTACAAGAACCTCGTTTACGGTACAAGTTCAATATCGCAAAAAGTGAAAAATGGATAAAGAAGTTGTGGTACTTACGTACAATGCAATATCACTCAGCAATGACATCTATGTCATCAGGCCCGTAGCAGCATAAAGAGTGGATTCAGGTATGATGATTCTAACTGAAATAAGTCACACAGAAAAAGAAACATCATAAGATATCGCTAATACACGGAATGTAAACTTGGCTACACAGGAACTGGATTACAAAAGAGAACAGGGTCTCAAATTTAGAAAACCAACTTATGCTTGCTTAAGGGGAAATGTGAGTTGGGGTGCTGCATAAAACCAGAGATTGAAATGAGCACAGAGTAAGTTCCCTAAGCCAAATATGGAATAGACAAGAGCTACTCCTTGCTCAACGAAATGGACTCAACACCCCATATTAAACGCCTAAGAATGTAACTGACTAGTAAGTATCTTAAAACCTATGGATTGCTATGTCTCCGAAAGGGAATCAAGCGTGTGTACAGGGGCATAAACGCAGCAGTGATAGGATTGGAGAGGTTCGGTGAGCAAATGAAGACCCTTTGAAGTCATGTTGCATGATACCCATTCCACGGGTCTCAACTCTCCAGGTTTAAGGGATTCTTCCTTCAGCTAAAACATGCATGTGGAACCCAGAGTATGATCAACCATGTGATCGGGAGACGTCTTCAAATATGTCTCCGTTCTCGTCCCCTGGTACTCGGGTGCAACATTCCAGACGCTTTACTAACACTCTCCCGACTTGGAGAGTCAGTGCCTTTAACCTCCTGTTTGGCCCAGTTTGCAATTTCTGCGGAAGATGAACAGGAATAGGGAGAACCAATGAGAGACTAGCTGGAGGTGTCTGGACGGGCAAATTTAACTCTCATTTCCCACCAGGAAGAGGAATTAACCAAAGGCTCAGCGTGCCGTGCCGGAACCAGATTAGGGCCTGAAGCAATCCTGCGGTGTTGCGGCCAGTTCACAAGAAATTGAGTTGAAGAAAGGAGCTCAGGGGCACTGTAATTCACAAACCTGCAGAGTTATAAATGACAGCTATCGTCCAAAAATATACTGAAGTATGGCTGCCAAGAGGACTTGAAAGCGGGGCAGAATTGCAGGAAACCGATTTCAGGAGGTAGACTGGAATTGCATTTAAAGCATAGGAAAAGAGGGAGAACGTCCACAATGATGCACTTGGCCAAAAAGGGCGTATGCGTTTTTTCCTGAATATATTCAGGAAAAAACGCATACGCCCTTTTTGGCCAACCAAGCAAGCTTGCAAAGGAAATCTGCACTACAATGAAGTCTCACTTCCCCCCGGTCAAAAGGGTCATCTGAAAAAAGTGTTAAATCCAGAAAGGCAGGACAGGCCATGGAGAACTGGGAGCCTTGTTATGCTGATGGGCGGGATGTAAATTGCCAACAGCCACTCGGGAGAAGTGTATGGTGTTTCCTGAAACATCTAAAAAAACAAAGCAACAGGGCCTAGGGCACTTCCACTTATGGTCCTATAGCTTAGGGAAATGAAAATCAAAAAGACACAGCCACCCCAAAATTTTATGACGGCTCTGTTTACAAGAAGCTCGTTTACGGTACAAGTTCAATATCGCAGAAAGTGAAAAATGGATAAAGAAGTTGTGGTACTTACGTACAATGCAATATCACCCAGCAATGACATCTATGTCCTCAGGCCCGTAGCAGCATAAAGAGTGGATTCAGGTATGATGACTCTAACTGAAATAAGTCACACAGAAAAAGAAACATCATAAGATATCACTAATACACGGAATGTAAACTTGGCTACACAGAAACTGGATTACAAAACAGAACAGGGTCTCAAATTTAGAAAACCAACTTATGCTTGCTTAAGGGGAAAGGTGAGTTGGGGTGCTGCATAAAGCCAGAGATTGAAATGAGCACAGAGTAAGTTCCTTAAGCCAAATATGGAATAGACAAGAGCTACTCCTTGCTCAACGAAATGGACTCAACACCCCATATTAAACGCCTAAGAATGTACCTGACTAGTAAGTATCTTAAAACCTATGGATTGCTATGTCTCCGAAAGGGAATCAAGCGTGTGTACAGGGGCATAAACGCAGCAGTGATAGGATTGGAGAGGTTCGGTGAGCAAATGAAGACCCTTTGAAGTCATATTGCATGGTACCCTTTCCACGGGTCTCAACTCTCCAGGTTTAAGGGATTCTTCCTTCAGCTAAAACATGCATGTGGAACCCAGAGTATGATCAACCGTGTGATCGGGAGACGTCTTCAAATATGTCTCCGTTCTCGTCCCCTGGTACTCGGGTGCAACATTCCAGACGCTTTACTAACACTCTCCCGACTTGGAGAGTCAGTGCCTTTAACCTCCTGTTTGGCCCAGTTTGCAATTTCTGCGGAAGATGAACAGGAATAGGGAGAACCAATGAGAGACTAGCTGGAGGTGTCTGGACGGGCAAATTTAACTCTCATTTCCCACCAGGAAGAGGAATTAACCAAAGGCTCAGCATGCCGTGCCGGAACCAGATTAGGGCCTGAAGCAATCCTGCGGTGTTGCGGACAGCTCACAAGAAAGCGAGTTGAAGAAAGGAGCTCAGGGGCACTGTAATTGACAAACCTGCAGAGTTATAAATGACAGCCATCGTCCAAAAATATACTGAAGTAAGGCTGCCAAGAGGACTTGAAAGCGGGGCAGAATTGCAGGAAACCGATTTCAGGAGGTAGACTGGAATTGCATTTAAAGCATAGAAAAAGAGGGAGAACGTCCACAAGATGCACTTGGCCAAAAAGGGCGTATGCGTTTTTTCCTGAATATATTCAGGAAAAAACGCATACGCCCTTTTTGGCCAACCAAGCAAGCTTGCAAAGGAAATCTGCACTACAATGAAGTCTCACATCCCCCCGGTCAAAAGGGTCATCTGAAAAAAGTGTAAAATCCAGAAAGGCAGGACAGGCCATGGAGAACTGGGAGCCTTGTTATGCTGATGGGTGGGATGTAAATTGCCAACAGCCACTCCGGAGAAGTGTATGGTGTTTCCTGAAACATCTAAAAAACAAAGCAACAGAGCCTAGGGCACTTCCACTTATGGTCCTATAGCTTAGGGAAGTGAAAATCAAAAAGACACAGCCACCCCAAGGTTTGGGACGGCTCTGTTTACAAGAACCTCATTTACGGTACAAGTTCAATATCGCAGAAAGTGAAAAATGGATAAAGAAGTTGTGGTACTTACGTACAATGCAATATCACTCAGCAATGACATCTATGTCATCAGGCCCGTAGCAGCATAAAGAGTGGATTCAGGTATGATGATTCTAACTGAAATAAGTCACACAGAAAAAGAAACATCATAAGATATCGCTAATACACGGAATGTAAACTTGGCTACACAGGAACTGGATTACAAAAGAGAACAGGGTCTCAAATTTAGAAAACCAACTTATGCTTGCTTAAGGGGAAACGTGAGTTGGGGTGCTGCATGAAACCAGAGATTGAAATGAGCACAGAGTAAGTTCCTTAAGCCAAATATGGAATAGACAAGAGCTACTCCTTGCTCAACGAAATGGACTCAACACCCCATATTAAACGCCTAAGAATGTACCTGACTAGTAAGTATCTTAAAACCTATGGATTGCTATGTCTCCGAAAGGGAATCAAGCGTTTGTACAGGGGCATAAACGCAGCAGTGATAGGATTGGAGAGGTTCGGTGAGCAAATGAAGACCCTTTGAAGTCATATTGCATGGTACCCATTCCACGGGTCTCAACTCTCCAGGTTTAAGGGATTCTTCCTTCAGCTAAAACATGCATGTGGAACCCAGAGTATGATCAACCGTGTGATCGGCAGACGTCTTCAAATATGTCTCCGTTCTCGTCCCCTGGTACTCGGGTGCAACATTCCAGACGCTTTACTAACACTCTCCCGACTTGGAGAGTCAGAGCCTTTAAACTCCTGTTTCGCCCTGTTTGCAATTTCTGCGGAAGATGAACAGGAATAGGGAGAACCAATGAGAGACTAGCTGGAGGTGTCTGGACGGGCAAATTTAACTCTCATTTCCCACCAGGAAGAGGAATTAACCAAAGGCTCAGCGTGCCGTGCCGGAACCAGATTAGGGCCTGAAGCAATCCTGCGGTGTTGCGGCCAGCTCACAAGAAAGCGAGTTGAAGAAAGGAGCTCAGGGGCACTGTAATTCACAAACCTGCAGACTTATAAATGACAGCTATCGTCCAAAAATATACTGAAGTAAGGCCGCCAAGAGGACTTGAAAGCGGGGCAGAATTGCAGGAAACCGATTTCAGGAGGTAGACTGGAATTGCATTTAAAGCATAGGAAAAGAGGCAGAACGTCCACAATGATGCACTTGGTCAAAAAGGGCGTATGCGTTTTTTCCTGAATATATTCAGGAAAAAACGCATACGCACTTTTTGGCCAACCAAGCAAGCTTGCAAAGGAAATCTGCACTACAATGAAGTCTCACTTCCCCTCGGTCAAAAGGGCCATCTGAAAAAAGTGTAAAATCCAGAAAGGCAGGACAGGCCATGGAGAACTGGGAGCCTTGTTATGCTGATGGGTGGGATGTAAATTGCCAACAGCCACTCTGGAGAAGTGTATGGTGTTTCCTGAAACATCTAGAAAACAAAGCAACAGAGCTTAGGGCACTTCCACTTATGGTCCTATAACTTAGGGAAATGAAAATCAAAAAGACACAGCCACCCCAAATTTTGGGACGGCTCTGTTTACAAGAAGCTCGTTTACGGTACAAGTTCAATATCGCAGAAAGTGAAAAATGGATAAAGAAGTTGTGGTACTTACGTACAATGCAATATCACTCAGCAATGACATCTATGTCATCAGGCCCGTAGCAGCATAAAGAGTGGATTCAGGTATGATGATTCTAACTGAAATAAGTCACACAGAAAAAGAAACATCATAAGATATCACTAATACACGGAATGTAAACTTGGCTACACAGGAACTGGATTACAAAACATAACAGGGTCTCAAATTTAGAAAACCAACTTATGCTTGCTTAAGGGGAAAGGTGAGTTGGGGTGCTGCATAAAACCAGAGATTGAAATGAGCACAGAGTAAGTTCCTTAAGCCAAATATGGAATAGACAAGAGCTACTCCTTGCTCAACGAAATGGACTCAACACCCCATATTAAACGCCTAAGAATGTACCTGACTAGTAAGTATCTTAAAACCTATGGATTGCTATGTCTCCGAAAGGGAAACAAGCGTGTGTACAGGGGCATAAACGCAGCAGTGATAGGATTGGAGAGGTTCGGTGAGCAAATGAAGACCCTTTGAAGTCATATTGCATGGTACCCATTCCACGGGTCTCAACTCTCCAGGTTTAAGGGATTCTTCCTTCAGCTAAAACATGCATGTGGAACCCAGAGTATGATCAACCGTGTGATCGGGAGACGTGTTCAAATATGTCTCCGTTCTCGTCCCCTGGTACTCGGGTGCAACATTCCAGACGCTTTACTAACACTCTCCCGACTTGGAGAGTCAGTGCCTTTAACCTCCTGTTTGGCCCATTTGCAATTTCTGCGGAAGATGAACAGGAATAGGGAGAACCAATGAGAGACTAGCTGGAGGTGTCTGGACGGGCAAATTTAACTCTCATTTCCCACCAGGAAGAGGAATTAACCAAAGGCTCAGCGTGCCGTGCCGAAACCAGATTAGGGCCTGAAGCAATCCTGCGGTGTTGCGGCCAGCTCACAAGAAAGCGAGTTGAAGAAAGGAGGTCAGGGGCACTGTAATTCACAAACATGCAGACTTATAAATGACAGGTATCGTCCAAAAATATACTGAAGTAAGGCTGCCAAGAGGACTTGAAAGCGGGGCAGAATTGCAGGAAACCGATTTCAGGAGGTAGACTGGAATTGCATTTAAAGCATAGGAAAAGAGGCAGAACGTCCACAATGATGCACTTGGCCAAAAAGGGCGTATGCGTTTTTTCCTGAATATATTCAAGAAAAAACGCATACGCCCTTTTTGACCAACCAAGCAAGCTTGCAAAGGAAATCTGCACTACAATGAAGTCTCACTTCCCCACGGTCAAAAGGGCCATCTGAAAAAAGTGTAAAATCCAGAAAGGCAGGACAGGCCATGGAGAACTGGGAGCCTTGTTATGCTGATGGGCGGGATGTAAATTGCCAACAGCCACTCTGGAGAAGTGTATGGTGTTTCCTGAAACATCTAAAAAACAAAGCAACAGAGCCTAGGGCACTTCCACTTATGGTCCTATAGCTTATGGAAATTAAAATCAAAAAGACACAGCCACCCCAAAGTTTGGGACGCCTCTGTTTACAAGAAGCTCGTTTACAGTACAAGTTCAACATCGCAGAAAGTGAAAAATGGATAAAGAAGTTGTGGTATTTACTTACAAAGCAATATCTCTCAGCAATGAAATCTATGTCATCAGGCCCTTAGAAGCACAATGAGTGGATTCAGGTATGATGATTCTAACTGAAATAAGTCACACAGAAAAAGAAACATCATAAGATATCAGTAATACACGGAATGTAAACTTGGCTACACAGGAACTGAATTACAGAACAGAACAGGGTCTCAAATTTAGAAAACCAACTTATGCTTGCTTAAGGGGAAAGGTGAGTTGGGGTGCTGCATAAAACCAGAGATTGAAATGAGCACAGATAAAGTTCCTTAAGCCAAATAAGGAATAGAAAAGAGCTACTCCTTGCTCAACGAAATGGACTCAACACCCCATATTAAATGACTAAGAATGTACCTGACTAGTAAGTATCTTAAAACCTATGGATTGCTATGTCTCCGAAAGAGAATCAAGCATGTGTACAGGGGCATAAACGCAGCAGTGATAGGATTGGAGAGGTTCGGTGAGCAAATGAAGACCCTTTGAAGTCATATTGCATGGTACCCATTCCACGGGTTTCAACTACCCAGGTTTAAGGTATTCTTCCTTCAGCTAAAACATGCATGTGGAACCTAGAGTATGATCAACCATGTGATCGGGAGACGTGTTCAAATATGTCTCAGTTTTCGTACACTGGTACTCGGGTGCAACATTCCAGACGCTTTACTAACACTCTCCCGACTTGGAGAGTCAGTGCCTTTAACCTCCTGTTTGGCCCAGTTTGCAATTTCTGAGGAAGATGAACAGGAATAGGGAGAACCAATGAGAGACTAGCTGGAGGTGTCTGGACGGGCAAATTTAACTCTCATTTCCCACCAGGAAGAGGAATTAACCAAAGGCTCAGCGTGCCGTGCCAGAACCAGATTAGCGCCTGAAGCAATCCTGCGGTGTTGCGGCCAGCTCACAAGAAAGCGAGTTGAAGAAAGGAGATCAGGGGCACTGTAATTCACAAACCTGCAGAGTTATAAATGACAGCTATCGTCCAAAAATATACTGAAGTAAGGCTGCCAAGAGGACTTGAAAGCGGGGCAGAATTGCAGGAAACCGATTTCAGGAGGTAGACTGGAATTGCATTTAAAGCATAGGAAAAGAGGCAGAACGTCCACAATGATGCACATGGACAAAAAGGGCATATGCGTTTTTTCCTGAATATATTCAGGATAAAACGCATACGCCCTTTTTGGCCAACCAAGCAAGCTTGCAAAGGAAATCTGCACTACAATGAAGTCTCACTTCCCCCCGGTCAAAAGGGCCATCTGAAAAAAGTGTAAAATCCAGAAAGGCAGGACAGGCCATGGAGAACTGGGAGCCTTGTTATGCTGATGGGCGGGATGTAAATTGCCAACAGCCACTCGGGAGAAGTGTATGGTGTTTCCTGAAACATCTAAAAAACAAAGCAACAGAGCCTAGGGCACTTCCACTTATGGTCCTATAGCTTAGGGAAATGAAAATCAAAAAGACACAGCCACCCCAAAGTTTGGGACGGCTCTGTTTACAAGAACCTCGTTTACGGTACAAGTTCAATATCGCAGAAAGTGAAAAATGGATAAAGAAGTTGTGGTACTTACGTACAATGCAATATCACTCAGCAATGACATCTATGTCATCAGGCCCGTAGCAGCATAAAGAGTGGATTCAGGTATGATGATTCTAACTGAAATAAGTCACACAGAAAAAGAAACATCATAGGATATCACTAATACACGGAATGTAAACTTGGCTACACAGGAACTGGATTACAAAACAGAACAGGGTCTCAAATTTAGAAAACCAACTTATGCTTGCTTAAGGGGAAAGGTGAGTTGGGGTGCTGAATAAAACCAGAGATTGAAATGAGCACAGAGTAAGTTCCTTAAGCCAAATATGGAATAGACAAGAGCTACTCCTTGCTCAACGAAATGGACTCAACACCCCATATTAAACGCCTAAGAATGTACCTGACTAGTAAGTATCTTAAAACCTATGGATTGCTATGTCTCCGAAAGGGAATCAAGCGTGTGTACAGGGGCATAAACGCAGCAGTGATAGGCTTGGAGAGGTTCAGTGAGCAAATGAAGACCCTTTGAAGTCATATTGCATGGTACCCATTCCACGGGTCTCAACTCTCCAGGTTTAAGGGATTCTTCCTTCAGCTAAAACATGCATGTGGAACCCAGAGTATGATCAACCGTGTGATCGGGAGACGTCTTCAAATATGTCTCCGTTCTCGTCCCCTGGTACTCGGGTGCAACATTCCAGACGCTTTACTAACACTCTCCCGACTTGGAGAGTCAGTGCCTTTAACCTCCTGTTTGGCCCAGTTTGCAATTTCTGTGGAAGATGAACAGGAATAGGGAGAACCAATGGGAGACTAGCTGGAGGTGTCTGGACGGGCAAATTTAACTCTCATTTCCCACCAGGAAGAGGAATTAAACAAAGGCTTAGCGTGCCGTGCCGGAACCAGATTAGGGCCTGAAGCAATCCTGCGGTGTTGCGGCCAGCTCACAAGAAAGCGAGTTGAAGAAAGGAGCTCAGGGGCACTGTAATTCACAAACCTGCAGAGTTATAAATGACAGCTATCGTCCAAAAATATACTGAAGTAAGGCTGCCAAGCGGACTTGAAAGCGGGGCAGAATTGCAGGAAACCGATTTCAGGAGGTAGACTGGAATTGCATTTAAAGCATAGGAAAATAGGCAGAACGTCCACAATGATGCACTTGGCCAAAAAGGGCGTATGCGTTTTTTCCTGAATATATTCAGGAAAAAACGCATACACGCTTTTTGGCCAACCAAGCAAGCTTGCAAAGAAATCTGCACTACAATGAAGTCTCACTTAGCCCCGGTCAAAAGGGCCATCTGAAAAAAGTGTAAAATCCAGACAAGCAGGACAGGCCATGGAGAACTGGGAGCCTTGTTATGCTGATGGGCGGGATGTAAATTGCCAACAGCCACTCGGGAGCAGTGTATGGTGTTTCCTGAAACATGAAAGAAACAAAGCAACAGAGCCTAGGGCACTTCCACTTATTTTCCTATAGCCTAGGGAAATGAAAATCAAAAAGACACAGCCACCCAAAAGTTTGGGACGGCTCTGTTTACAAGAACCTCGTTTACGGTACAAGTTCAATATCACAGTAAGTGAAAAATGCATGAAGAAGTTGTGGTACTTACGTACAATGCAATATCACTCAGCAATGATATCTATGTCATCAGGCCCGTAGCAGCATAATGAGTGGATTCAGGTATGATGATTCTAACTGAAATAAGTCACACAGAAAAAGAAACATCATAAGATATCACTAATACACGGAATGTAAACTTGGCTACACAGGAACTGGATTACAAAACAGAACAGGGTCACAAATTTAGAAAACCAACTTATGCTTGCTTAAGGGGAAAGGTAAGTTGGGGTGCTGCATAAAACCAGAGATTGAAATGAGCACAGATAAAGTTCCTTAAGCCAAATATGGAATAGACAAGGGCTACTCCTTGCTCAACGAAATGGACTCAACACCCCATATTAAACGCCTAAGAATGTACCTGACTAGTAAGTATCTTAAAACCTATGGATTGCTATGTCTCCTAAAGAGAATTAAGCGTGTGTACAGGAGCATAAACGCAGCAGTGATAGGATTGGAGAGCTTTGGTGAGAAAATGAAGACCCTTTGAAGTCATATTGTATGGTACCCATTCCACGGGTCTCAACTCTCCAGGTTTAAGGGATTCTTCCTTCAGCTAAAACATGCATGTGGAACCCAGAGTATGATCAACCGTGTGATCGGGAGACGTGTTCAAATATGTCTCCGTTCTCGTCCGCTGGTTCTCCGGTGCAACATTCCAGACGCTTTACTAACACTCTCCCGACTTGGAGAGTCAGTGCCTTTAACCTCCTGTTTGGCCCAGCTTGCAATTTCTGCGGAAGATGAACAGGAATAGGGAGAACCAATGAGAGACTAGCTGGAGGTGTCTGGACGGGCAAATTTAACTCTCATTTCCCACCAGGAAGAGGAATTAACCAAAGGCTCAGCGTGCCGTGCCGGAACCAGATTAGGGCCTGAAGCAATCCTGCGGTGTTGCGGCCAGCTCACAAGAAAGCGAGTTGAAGAAAGGAGCTCAGGGGCACTGTAATTCACAAACCTGCAGAGTTATAAATGACAGCTATCGTCCAAAAATATACTGAAGTAAGGCTGCCAAGCGGACTTGAAAGCGGGGCAGAATTGCAGGAAACCGATTTCAGGAGGTAGACTGGAATTGCATTTAAAGCATAGGAAAAGAGGCAGAACGTCCACAATGATGCACTTGGCCAAAAAGGGCGTATGCGTTTTTTCCTGAATATATTCAGGAAAAAACGCATACACGCTTTTTGGCCAACCAAGCAAGCTTGCAAAGAAATCTGCACTACAATGAAGTCTCACTTAGCCCCGGTCAAAAGGGCCATCTGAAAAAAGTGTAAAATCCAGACAAGCAGGACAGGCCATGGAGAACTGGGAGCCTTGTTATGCTGATGGGCGGGATGTAAATTGCCAACAGCCACTCGGGAGCAGTGTATGGTGTTTCCTGAAACATCTAAGAAACAAAGCAACAGAGCCTAGGGCACTTCCACTTATTTTCCTATAGCCTAGGGAAATGAAAATCAAAAAGACACAGCCACCCAAAAGTTTGGGACGGCTCTGTTTACAAGAACCTCGTTTACGGTACAAGTTCAATATCACAGTAAGTGAAAAATGCATGAAGAAGTTGTGGTACTTACGTACAATGCAATATCACTCAGCAATGACATCTATGTCATCAGGCCCGTAGCAGCATAATGAGTGGATTCAGGTATGATGATGCTAACTGAAATAAGTCACACAGAAAAAGAAACATCATAAGATATCACTAATACACGGAATGTAAACTTGGCTACACAGGAACTGGATTACAAAACAGAACAGGGTCACAAATTTAGAAAACCAACTTATGCTTGCTTAAGGGGAAAGGTGAGTTGGGGTGCTGCATAAAACCAGAGATTGAAATGAGCACAGATAAAGTTCCTTAAGCCAAATATGGAATAGACAAGAGCTACTCCTTGCTCAACGAAATGGACTCAACACCCCATATTAAACGCCTAAGAATGTACCTGACTAGTAAGTATCTTAAAACCTATGGATTGCTATGTCTCCTAAAGAGAATTAAGCGTGTGTACAGGAGCATAAACGCAGCAGTGATAGGATTGGAGAGCTTTGGTGAGAAAATGAAGACCCTTTGAAGTCATATTGTATGGTACCCATTCCACGGGTCTCAACTCTCCAGGTTTAAGGGATTCTTCCTTCAGCTAAAACATGCATGTGGACCCCAGAGTATGATCAACCGTGTGATCGGGACACGTGTTAAAATATGTCTCCGTTCTCGTCCGCTGGTTCTCGGGTGCAACATTCCAGACGCTTTACTAACACTCTCCCGACTTGGAGAGTCAGTGCCTTTAAACTCCTGTTTGGCCCAGTTTGCAATTTCTGCGGAAGATGAACAGGAATAGGGAGAACCAATGAGAGACTAGCTGGAGGTGTCTGGACGGGCAAATTTAACTCTCATTTCCCACCAGGAAGAGGAATTAACCAAAGGCTCAGCGTGCCGTGCCGGAACCAGATTAGGGCCTGAAGCAATCCTGCGGTGTTGCGGCCAGCTCACAAGAAAGCGAGTTGAAGAAAGGAGCTCAGGGGCACTGTAATTCACAAACCTGCAGAGTTATAAATGACAGCTATCGTCCAAAAATATACTGAAGTAAGGCTGCCAAGCGGACTTGAAAGCGGGGCAGAATTGCAGGAAACCGATTTCAGGAGGTAGACTGGAATTGCATTTAAAGCATAGGAAAAGAGGCAGAACGTCCACAATGATGCACTTGGCCAAAAAGGGCGTATGCGTTTTTTCCTGAATATATTCAGGAAAAAACGCATACACGCTTTTTGGCCAACCAAGCAAGCTTGCAAAGAAATCTGCACTACAATGAAGTCTCACTTAGCCCCGGTCAAAAGGGCCATCTGAAAAAAGTGTAAAATCCAGACAAGCAGGACAGGCCATGGAGAACTGGGAGCCTTGTTATGCTGATGGGCGGGATGTAAATTGCCAACAGCCACTCGGGAGCAGTGTATGGTGTTTCCTGAAACATGAAAGAAACAAAGCAACAGAGCCTAGGGCACTTCCACTTATTTTCCTATAGCCTAGGGAAATGAAAATCAAAAAGACACAGCCACCCAAAAGTTTGGGACGGCTCTGTTTACAAGAAACTCGTTTACGGTACAAGTTCAATATCACAGTAAGTGAAAAATGCATGAAGAAGTTGTGGTACTTACGTACAATGCAATATCACTCAGCAATGACATCTATGTCATCAGGCCCGTAGCAGCATAATGAGTGGATTCAGGTATGATGATTCTAACTGAAATAAGTCACACAGAAAAAGAAACATCATAAGATATCACTAATACACGGAATGTAAACTTGGCTACACAGGAACTGGATTACAAAACAGAACAGGGTCACAAATTTAGAAAACCAACTTATGCTTGCTTAAGGGGAAAGGTGAGTTGGGGTGCTGCATAAAACCAGAGATTGAAATGAGCACAGATAAAGTTCCTTAAGCCAAATATGGAATAGACAAGAGCTACTCCTTGCTCAACGAAATGGACTCAACACCCCATATTAAACGCCTAAGAATGTACCTGACTAGTAAGTATCTTAAAACCTATGGATTGCTATGTCTCCTAAAGAGAATTAAGCGTGTGTACAGGAGCATAAACGCAGCAGTGATAGGATTGGAGAGCTTTGGTGAGAAAATGAAGACCCTTTGAAGTCATATTGTATGGTACCCATTCCACGGGTCTCAACTCTCCAGGTTTAAGGGATTCTTCCTTCAGCTAAAACATGCATGTGGAACCCAGAGTATGATCAACCGTGTGATCGGGACACGTGTTCAAATATGTCTCCGTTCTCGTCCGCTGGTTCTCGGGTGCAACATTCCAGACGCTTTACTAACACTCTCCCGACTTGGAGAGTCAGTGCCTTTAAACTCCTGTTTGGCCCAGTTTGCAATTTCTGCGGAAGATGAACAGGAATAGGGAGAACCAATGAGAGACTAGCTGGAGGTGTCTGGACGGGCAAATTTAACTCTCATTTCCCACCAGGAAGAGGAATTAACCAAAGGCTCAGCGTGCCGTGCCGGAACCAGATTAGGGCCTGAAGCAATCCTGCGGTGTTGCGGCCAGCTCAAAAGAAAGCGAATTGAAGAAAGGAGCTCAGGGGCACTGTAATTCACAAACCTGCAGAGTTATAAATGACAGCTATCGTCCAAAAATATACTGAAGTAAGGCTGCCAAGAGGACTTGAAAGCGGTGCAGAATTGCAGGAAACCGATTTCAGGAGGTAGACTGGAATTGCATTTAAAGCATAGGAAAAGAGGCAGAACGTCCACAATAATGCACTTGGCCAAAAAGGGCGTATGCGTTTTTTCCTGAATATATTCAGGAAAAAACGCATACGCCCTTTTTGGCCAACCAGGCAAGCTTGCAAAGGAAATCTGCACTACAATGAAGTCTCACTTCCCCCCAGTCAAAAGGACCATCTGAAAAAAGTGTAAAATCCAGAAAGGCAGGACAGGCCATGGAGAACTGGGAGCCTTGTTATGCTGATGGGCGGGATGTAAATTGCCAACAGCCACTCGGGAGAAGTGTATGGTGTTTCCTGAAACATCTGAAAAACAAAGCAACAGAGCCTAGGGCACTTCCACTTATGGTCCTATAGCTTAGGGAAATGAAAATCAAAAAGACACAGCCACCCCAAAGTTTGGGACGACTCTGTTTACAAGAACCTCGTTTACGGTACAAGTTCAATATCGCAGACAGTGAAAAATGGATAGAGAAGTTGTGGTACTTACGTACAATGCAATATCACTCAGCAATGATATCTATGTCATCAGGCCCGTAGCAGCATAAAGAGTGGATTCAGGTATGATGATTCTAACTGAAATAAGTCACACAGAAAAAGAAACATCATAAGATATCACTAATACACGGAATGTAAACTTGGCTACACAGGAACTGGATTACAAAACAGAACAGGGTCTCAAATTGAGAAAACCAACTTATGCTTGCTTAAGGGGAAATGTGAGTTGGGGTGCTGCATAAAACCAGAGATTGAAATGAGCACAGAGTAAGTTCCTTAAGCCAAATATGGAATAGACAAGAGCTACTCCTTGCTCAACGAAATGGACTCAACACCCCATATTAAACGCCTAAGAATGTACCTGACTAGTAAGTATCTTAAAACCTATGGATTGCTATGTCTCCGAAAGGGAATCAAGCGTGTGTACAGGGGCATAAACGCAGCAGTGATAGGATTGGAGAGGTTCGGTGAGCAAATGAAGACCCTTTGAAGTCATATTGCATGGTACCCATTCCACGGGTCTCAACGCTCCAGGTGTAAGGGATTCTTCCTTCAGCTAAAACATGCATGTGGAACCCAGAGTATGATCAACCATGTGATCGGGAGACGTGTTCAAATATGTCTCCGTTCTCGTCCCCTGGTATTCGGGTGCAACATTCCAGACACTTTACTAACACTCTCCCGACTTGGAGAGTCAGTGCCTTTAACCTCCTGTTTGTCCCAGTTTGCAATTTCTGCGGAAGATGAACAGGAAGAGGGAGAACCAATGAGAGACTAGCTGGAGGTGTCTGGATGGGCAAATTTAACTCTCATTTCCCACCAGGAAGAGGAATTAACCAAAGGCTCAGCGTGCCGTGCCGGAACCATATTAGGGCCTGAAGCAATCCTGCGGTGTTGCGGCCAGCTCACAAGAAAGCGAGTTGAAGAAAGGAGCTCAGGGGCACTGTAATTCACAAACCTGCAGAGTTATAAATGAGAGCTATCGTCGAAAAATATACTGAAGTAAGGCTGCCAAGAGGACTTGAAAGCGGGGCAGAATTGCAGGAAACCGATTTCAGGAGGTAGACTGGAATTGCATTTAAAGCATAGGAAAAGAGGGAGAACGTCCACAATGATGCACTTGGCCAAAAAGGGCGTATGCGTTTTTTCCTGAATATATTCAGGAAAAAACGCATACGCCCTTTTTGGCCAACCAAGCAAGCTTGCAAAGGAAATCTGCACGACAATGAAGTCTCACTTCCTCCCGGTCAAAAGGGCCATCTGAAAAAAGTGTAAAATCCAGAAAGGCAGGACAGGCCATGGAGAACTGGGAGCCTTGTTATGCTGATGGGCGGGATGTAAATTGCCAACAGCCACTCGGGAGAAGTGTATGGTGTTTCCTGAAACATCTAAAAAACAAAGCAACAGAGCCTAGGGCACTTCCACTTATGGTCCTATAGCTTAGGGAAATGAAAATCAAAAAGACACAGCCACCCCAAAGTTTGGGACGGCTCTGTTTACAAGAAGCTCGTTTACGGTACAAGTTCAATATCGCAGAAAGTGAAAAATGGATAAAGAAGTTGTGGTACTTACGTACAATGCAATATCACTCAGCAATGACATCTATGTTATCAGGCCCGTAGCAGCATAAAGAGTGGATTCAGGTATGATGATTCTAACTGAAATAAGTCACACAGAAAAAGAAACATCATAAGATATCACTAATACACGGAATGTAAACTTGGCTACACAGGAACTGGATTTCAAAACAGAACAGGGTCTCAAATTTAGAAAACCAACTTATGCTTGCTTAAGGGGAAAGGTGAGTTGGGGTGCTGCATAAAACCAGAGATTGAAATGAGCACAGAGTAAGTTCCTTAAGCCAAATATGGAATAGACAAGAGCTACTCCTTGCTCAACGAAATGGACTCAACACCCCATATTAAACGCCTAAGAATGTACCTGACTAGTAAGTATCTTAAAACCTATGGATTGCTATGTCTCCGAAAGGGAATCAAGCGTGTGTACAGGGGCATAAACGCAGCAGTGATAGGATTGGAGAGGTTCGGTGAGCAAATGAAGACCCTTTGAATTCATATTGCATGGTACCCATTCCACGGGTCTCAACTCTCCAGGTTTAAGGGATTCTTCCTTCAGCTAAAACATGCATGTGGAACCCAGAGTATGATCAACCGTGTGATCGGGAGACGTCTTCAAATATGTCTCCGTTCTCGTCCTCTGGTACTCGGGTGCAACATTCCAGACGCTTTACTAACACTCTCCCGACTTGGAGAGTCAGTGCCTTTAACCTCCTGTTTGGCCCAGTTTGCAATTTCTGTGGAAGATGAACAGGAATAGGGAGAACCAATGAGAGACTAGCTGGAGGTGTCTGGACGGGCAAATTTAACTCTCATTTCCCACCAGGAAGAGGAATTAACCAAAGGCTCAGCGTGCCGTTCCGGAACCAGATTAGGGCCTGAAGCAATCCTGCGGTGTTGCGGCCAGCTCACAAGAAAGCGAGTTGAAGAAAGGAGCTCAGGGGCACTGTAATTCACAAACCTGCAGAGTTATAAATGACAGCTATCGTCGAAAAATATACTGAAGTAAGGCTGCCAAGAGGACTCGAAAGCGGGGCAGAATTGCAGGAAACCGATTTCAGGAGGTAGACTGGAATTGCATTTAAAGCATAGGAAAAGAGGCAGAACGTCCACAATGATGCACTTGGCCAAAAAGGGCGTATGCGTTTTTTCCTGAATATATTCAGGAAAAAACGCATACGCCCTTTTTGGCCAACCAAGCAAGCTTGCAAAGGAAATCTGCACTACAATGAAGTCTCACTTCCCCCGGTCAAAAGGGCCATCTGAAAAAAGTGTAAAATCCAGAAAGGCAGGACAGGCCATGGAGAACTGGGAGCCTTGTTATGCTGATGGGCGGGATGTAAATTGCCAACAGCCACTCGGGAGAAGTGTATGGTGTTTCCTGAAACATCTAAAAAACAAAGCAACAGAGCCTAGGGCACTTCCACTTATGGTCCTATAGCTTAGGGAAATGAAAATCAAAAAGACACAGCCACCCCAAAGTTTGGGACGACTCTGTTTACAAGAACCTCGTTTACGGTACAAGTTCAATATCGCAAAAAGTGAAAAATGGATAAAGAAGTTGTGGTACTTACGTACAATGCAATATCACTCAGCAATGACACCTATGTCATCAGGCCCGTAGCAGCATAAAGAGTGGATTCAGGTATGATGATTCTAACTGAAATAAGTCACACAGAAAAAGAAACATCATAAGATATCGCTAATACACGGAATGTAAACTTGGCTTCACAGGAACTGGATTACAAAAGAGAACAGGGTCTCAAATTTAGAAAACCAACTTATGCTTGCTTAAGGGGAAATGTGAGTTGGGGTGCTGCATAAAACCAGAGATTGAAATGAGCACAGAGTAAGTTCCCTAAGCCAAATATGGAATAGACAAGAGCTACTCCTTGCTCAACGAAATGGACTCAACACCCCATATTAATCGCCTAAGAATGTACCTGACTAGTAAGTATCTTAAAACCTATGGATTGCTATGTCTCCGAAAGGGAATCAAGCGTGTGTACAGGGGCATAAACGCAGCAGTGATAGGATTGGAGAGGTTCGGTGAGCAAATGAAGACCCTTTGAAGTCATGTTGCATGGTACCCATTCCACGGGTCTCAACTCTCCAGGTTTAAGGCATTCTTCCTTCAGCTAAAACATGCATGTGGAACCCAGAATATGATCAACCGTGTGATCGGGAGACGTCTTCAAATATGTCTCCGTTCTCGTCCCCTGGTACTCGGGTGCAACATTCCAGACGCTTTACTAACACTCTCCCGACTTGGAGAGTCAGTGCCTTTAACCTCCTGTTTGGCCCAGTTTGCAATTTCTGCGGAAGATGAACAGGAAGACGGAGAACCAATGAGAGACTAGCTGGAGGTGTCTGGACGGGCAAATTTAACTCTCATTTCCCACCAGGAAGAGGAATTAACCAAAGGCTCAGCGTGCCGTGCCAGAACCAGATTAGGGCCTGAAGCAATCCTGCGGTGTTGCGGCCAGTTCACAAGAAATTGAGTTGAAGAAAGGAGCTCAGGGGCACTGTAATTCACAAACCTGCAGAGTTATGAATGACAGCTATCGTCCAAAAATATACTGAAGTAAGGCTGCCAAGAGGACTTGAAAGCGGGGCAGAATTGCAGGAAACCGATTTCAGGAGGTAGACTGGAATTGCATTTAAAGCATAGGAAAAGAGGCAGAACATCCACAATGATGCACTTGGTCAAAAAGGGCGTATGCGTTTTTTCCTGAATATATTCAGGAAAAAACGCATACGCACTTTTTGGCCAACCAAGCAAGCTTACAAAGGAAATCTGCAGTACAATGAAGTCTCACTTCCCCCCGGTCAAAAGGGTCATCTGAAAAACGTGTAAAATCCAGAAAGGCAGGACAGGCCATGGAGAACTGGGAGCCTTGTTATGCTGATGGGCGGGATGTAAATTGCCAACAGCCACTCGGGAGAAGTGTATGTTGTTTCCTGAAACATCTAAAAAACAAAGCAACAGGGCCTAGGGCACTTCCACTTATGGTCCTATAGCTTAGGGAAATGAAAATCAAAAAGACACAGCCACCCCAAAGTTTTATGACGGCTCTGTTTACAAGAAGCTCGTTTACGGTACAAGTTCAATATCGCAGAAAGTGAAAAATGGATAAATAAGTTGTGGTACTTACGTACAATGCAATATCACTCAGCAATGACATCTATGTCATCAGGCCCGTAGCAGCATAATGAGTGGATTCAGGTATGATGATTCTAACTGAAATAAGTCACACAGGAAAAGAAACATCATAAGATATCACTAATACACGGAATGTAAACTTGGCTACACAGAAACTGGATTACAAAACAGAACAGGGTCTCAAATTTAGAAAACCAACTTATGCTTGCTTAAGGGGAAATGTGAGTTGGGGTGCTGCATAAAACCAGAGATTGAAATGAGCACAGAGTAAGTTCCTTAAGCCAAATATGGAATAGACAAGAGCTACTCCTTGCTCAACGAAATGGACTCAACACCCCATATTAAACGCCTAAGAATGTACCTGACTAGTAAGTATCTTAAAACCTATGGATTGCTATGTCTCCGAAAGGGAATCAAGCGTGTGTAATGGGGCATAAACGCAGCAGTGATAGGATTGGAGAGGTTCGGTGAGCAAATGAAGACCCTTTGAAGTCATATTGCATGGTACCCATTCCACGGGTCTCAACTCTCCAGGTTTAAGGGATTCTTCCTTCAGCTAAAACATGCATGTGGAACCCAGAGTATGATCAACCGTGTGATCGGGAGACGTGTTCAAATATGTCTCCGTTCTCGTCCCCTGGTACTCGGGTGCAACATTCCAGACGCTTTACTAACACTCTCCCGACTTGGAGAGTCAGTGCCTTTAACCTCCTGTTTGGCCCAGTTTGCAATTTCTGCGGAAGATGAACAGGAATAGGGAGAACCAACGAGAGACTAGCTGGAGGTGTCTGGACGGGCAAATTTAACTCTCATTTCCCACCAGGAAGAGGAATTAACCAAAGGCTCAGCGTGCCGTGCCGGAACCAGATTAGGGCCTGAAGCAATCCTGCGGTGTTGCGGCCAGCTCACAAGAAAGCGAGTTGTAGAAAGGAGCTCAGGGGCACTGTAATTCACAAACCTGCAGACTTATAAATGACAGCTATCGTCCAAAAATATACTGAAGTAAGGCTGCCAAGAGGACTTGAAAGCGGGGCAGAATTGCAGGAAACCGATTTCAGGAGGGAGACTGGAATTGCATTTAAAGCATAGGAAAAGAGGCAGAACGTCCACAATGATGCACATGGCCAAAAAGGGCGTATGCGTTTTTTCCTTCAGGAAAAAACGCATACGCCCTTTTTGGCCAACCAAGCAAGCTTGCAAAGGAAATCTGCACTACAATGAAGTCTCACTTCCCCACGGTCAAAAGGGCCATCTGAAAAAAGTGTAAAATCCAGAAAGGCAGGACAGGCCATGGAGAACTGGGAGCCTTGTTATGCCGATGGGCGGGATGTAAATTTCCAACAGAAACTCGGTAGAAGTGTATGGTGTTTCCTGAAACATCTAAAAAACAAAGCAACAGAGCCTAGGGCACTTCCACTTATGGTCCTATAGCTTAGGGAAATGAAAATCAAAAAGACACAGCCACCCCAAAGTTTGGGATGGCTCTGTTTACAAGAAGCTCGTTTACGGTACAAGTTCAATATCGCAAAGAGCGAAAAATGGATAAAGAAGTTGTGGTACTTACGTACAATGCAATATCACTCAGCAATGAAATCTATGTCATCAGGCCCATAGCAGCATAATGAGTGGATTCAGGTATGATGATTCTAACTGAAATAAGTCACACAGAAAAAGAAACATCATAAGATATCACTAATACACGGAATGTAAACTTGGCTACACAGGAACTGAATTCCAAAACAGAACAGGATCTCAAATTTAGAAAACCAACTTATGCTTGCTTAAGGGGAAAGGTGAGTTGGGGTGCTGCATAAAACCAGAGATTGAAATGAGCACAGATAAAGTTCCTTAAGCCAAATATGGAATAGACAAGAGCTACTCCTTGCTCAACGAAATGGACTCAACACCCCATATTAAACGCCTAAGAATGTACCTGACTAGTAAGTATCTTAAAACCTATGGATTGCTATGTCTCCGAAAGAGAATCAAGCGTGTGTACAGGGGCATAAACGCAGCAGTGATAGGATTGGAGAGGTTCGGTGAGCAAATGAAGACCCTTTGAAGTCATATTGCATGGTACCCATTCCACGGGTCTCAACTCTCCAGGTTTAAGGGATTCTTCCTTCAGCTAAAACATGCATGTGGACCCCAGAGTATGATCAACCGTGTGATCGGGAGACGTGTTCAAATATGTCTCCGTTCTCGTCCCCTGGTACTCGGGTGCAACATTCCAGACGCTTTACTAACACTCTCCCGAATTGGAGAGTCAGTGCCTTTAACCTCCTGTTTGGCCCAGTTTACAATTTCTGTGGAAGATGAACAGGAAGAGGGAGAACCAATGAGAGACTAGCTGGAGGTGTCTGGACGGGCAAACTTAACTCTCATTTCCCACCAGGAAGAGGAATTAAACAAAGGCTCAGCGTGCCGTGCCGGAACCATATTAGGGCCTGAAGCAATCCTGCGGTGTTGCGGCCAGCTCACAAGAAAGCGAATTGAAGAAAGGAGCTCACGGGCACTGTAATTCACAAACCTGCAGACTTATAAATGACAGCTATCGTCCAAAAATATACTGAAGTAAGGCTGCCAAGCGGAATTGAAAGCGGGGCAGAATTGCAGGAAACCGATTTCAGGAGGTAGACTGGAATTGCATTTAAAGCATAGGAAAAGAGGCAGAACGTCCACAATGATGCACTTGGCCAAAAAGGGCGTATGCGTTTTTTCCTGAATATATTCAGGAAAAACCGCATACGCCGTTTTTGGCCAACCAAGCAAGCTTGCAAAGGAAATCTGCACTACAATGAAGTCTCACTTCCCCCCGGTCAAAAGGGCCATCTGAGAAAAGTGTAAAATCCAGAAAGGCAGGACAGGCCATGGAGAACTGGGAGCCTTGTTATGCCGATGGGCGGGATGTAAATTGCCAACAGACACTCGGTAGAAGTGTATGGTGTTTCCTGAAACATCTAAAAAACAAAGCAACAGAGCCTAGGGCACTTCCACTTATGGTCCTATAGCTTAGGGAAATGAAAATCAAAACGACACAGCCACCCCAAAGTTTGGGACGGCTCTGTTTACAAGAACCTCGTTTACGGTACAAGTTCAATATCGCAGAAAGTGAAAAATGGATAAAGAAGTTGTGGTACTTACGTACAATGCAATATCACTCAGCAATGACATCTATGTCATCAGGCCCGTAGCAGCATAAAGAGTGGATTCAGGTATGATGATTCTAACTGAAATAAGTCACACAGAAAAAGAAACATCATAAGATATCACTAATACACGGAATGTAAACTTGCCTACACAGGAACTGGATTACAAAACAGAACAGGGTCTCAAATTTAGAAAACCAACTTATGCTTGCTTAAGGGGAAAGGTGAGTTGGGGTGCTGCATAAAACCAGAGATTGAAATGAGCACAGAGTAAGTTCCTTAAGCCAAATATGGAATAGACAAGAGCTAATCCTTGCTCAACGAAATGGACTCAACACCCCATATTAAACGCCTAAGAATGTACCTGACTAGTAAGTATCTTAAAACCTATGGATTGCTATGTCTCCGAAAGGGAAACAAGCGTGTGTACAGGGGCATAAACACAGCAGTGATAGGATTGGAGAGGTTCGGTGAGCAAATGAAGACCCTTTGAAGTCATATTGCATGGTACCCATTCCACGGGTCTCAACTCTCCAGGTTTAAGGGATTCTTCCTTCAGCTAAAACATGCATGTGGAACCCAGAGTATGATCAACCGTGTGATCGGGAGACGTGTTCAAATATGTCTCCGTTCTCGTCCCCTGGTACTCGGGTGCAACATTCCAGACACTTTACTAACACTCTCCCGAATTGGAGAGTCAGTGCCTTTAACCTCCTGTTTGTCCCAGTTTGCAATTTCTGCGGAAGATGAACAGGAATAGGGAGAACCAATGAGAGACTAGCTGGAGGTGTCTGGACGGGCAAATTTAACTCTCATTTCCCACCAGGAAGAGGAATTAACCAAAGGCTCAGCGTGCCGTGCCAGAACCAGATTAGGGCCTGAAGCAATCCTGCGGTGCTGCGGCCAGCTCACAAGAAAGCGAGTTGAACAAAGGAGCTCAGGGACACTGTAATTCACAAACCTGCAGAGTTATACATGGCAACTATCGTCCAAAAATATACTGAAGTAAGGCTGCCAAGAGGACTTGAAAGCGGGGCAGAATTGCAGGAAACCGATTTCAGGAGGTAGACTGGAATTGCATTAAAAGCATAGGAAAAGAGGCAGAACGTCCACAATGATGCACTTGGCCAAAAAGGGCGTATGCGTTTTTTCCTGAATATATTCAGGAAAAAACGCATACGCTCTTTTTGGCCAACCAAGCAAGCTTGCAAAGGAAATCTGCACTACAATGAAGTCTCACTTCCTCCCGTTCAAAAGGGCCATCTGAAAAAAGTGTAAAATCCAGAAAGGCAGGACAGGCCATGGAGAACTGGGAGCCTTGTTATGCTGATGGGCGGGATGTAAATTGCCAATAGCCACTGGGGAGAAGTGTATGGTGTTTCCTGAAACATCTAAAAATCAAAGCAACAGAGCCTAGGGCACTTCCACTTATGGTCCTATAGCTTAGGGAAATGAAAATCAAAACGACACAGCCACCCCAAAGTTTGGGACGGCTCTGTTTACAAGAACCTCGTTTAAGGTACAAGTTCAATATCGCAGAAAGTGAAAAATGGATAAAGAAGTTGTGGTACTTACGTACAATGCAATATCACTCAGCAATGACATCTATGTCATCAGGCCCGTAGCAGCATAAAGAGTGGATTCAGGTATGATGATTCTAACTGAAATAAGTCACACAGAAAAAGAAACATCATAAGATATCACTAATACATGGAATGTAAACTTGGCTACACAGGAACTGGATTACAAAACAGAACAGGGTCTCAAATTTAGAAAACCAACTTATGCTTGCTTAAGGGGAAAGGTGAGTTGGGGTGCTGCATAAAACCAGAGATTGAAATGAGCACAGAGTAAGTGCCTTAAGCCAAATATGGAATAGACAAGAGCTACTCCTTGCTCAACGAAATGGACTCAACACCCCATATTAAACGCCTAAGAATGTACCTGACTAGTAAGTATCTTAAAACCTATGGATTGCTATGTCTCTGAAAGGGAATCAAGCGTGTGTACAGGGGCATAAACACAGCAGTGATAGGATTGGAGAGGTTCGGTGAGCAAATGAAGACCCTTTGAAGTCATATTGCATGGTACCCATTCCATGGGTCTCAACTCTCCAGGTTTAAGGGATTCTTCCTTCAGCTAAAACATGCATGTGGAACCCAGAGTATGATCAACCGTGTGATCGGGAGACGTGATCAAATATGTCTCCGTTCTCGTCCCCTGGTACTCGGGTGCAACATTCCAGAAGCTTTACTAACACTCTCCCGACTTGGAGAGTCAGTGCCTTTAAACTCCTGTTTGTCCCAGTTTGCAATTTCTGCGGAAGATGAACAGGAAGAGGGAGAACCAATGAGAGACTAGCTGGAGGTGTCTGGACGGGCAAATTTAACTCTCATTTCCCACCAGGAAGAGGAATTAACCAAAGGCTCAGCGTGCCGTGCCAGAACCAGATTAGGGCCTGAAGCAATCCTGCGGTGTTGCGGCCAGCTCACAAGAAAGCGAGTTGAAGAAAGGAGCTCAGGGGCACTGTAATTCACAAACCTGCAGACTTATAAATGACAGCTATCGTCCAAAAATATACTGAAGTAAGGCTGCCAAGAGGACTTGAAAGCGGGGCAGAATTGCAGGAAACCGATTTCAGGAGGGAGACTGGAATTGCATTTAAAGCATAGGAAAAGAGGCAGAACGTCCACAATGATGCACTTGGCCAAAAAGGGCGTATGCGTTTTTTCCTTCAGGAAAAAACGCATACGCCCTTTTTGGCCAACCAAGCAAGCTTGCAAAGGAAATCTGCACTACAATGAAGTCTCACTTCCCCACGGTCAAAAGGGCCATCTGAAAAAAGTGTAAAATCCAGAAAGGCAGGACAGGCCATGGAGAACTGGGAGCCTTGTTATGCCGATGGGCGGGATGTAAATTTCCAACAGACACTCGGTAGAAGTGTATGGTGTTTCCTGAAACATCTAAAAAACAAAGCAACAGAGCCTAGGGCACTTCCACTTATGGTCCTATAGCTTAGGGAAATGAAAATCAAAAAGACACAGCCACCCCAAAGTTTGGAATGGCTCTGTTTACAAGAAGCTCGTTTACGGTACAAGTTCAATATCGCAAAGAGCGAAAAATGGATAAAGAAGTTGTGGTACTTACGTACAATGCAATATCACTCAGCAATGAAATCTATGTCATCAGGCCCATAGCAGCATAATGAGTGGATTCAGGTATGATGATTCTAACTGAAATAAGTCACACAGAAAAAGAAACATCATAAGATATCACTAATACACGGAATGTAAACTTGGCTACACAGGAACTGAATTCCAAAACAGAACAGGGTCTAAAATTTAGAAAACCAACTTATGCTTGCTTAAGGGGAAAGGTGAGTTGGGGTGCTGCATAAAACCAGAGATTGAAATGAGCACAGATAAAGTTCCTTAAGCCAAATATGGAATAGACAAGAGCTACTCCTTGCTCAACGAAATGGACTCAACACCCCATATTAAACGCCTAAGAATGTACCTGACTAGTAAGTATCTTAAAACCTATGGATTGCTATGTCTCCGAAAGAGAATCAAGCGTGTGTACAGGGGCATAAACGCAGCAGTGATAGGATTGGAGAGGTTCGGTGAGCAAATGAAGACCCTTTGAAGTCATATTGCATGGTACCCATTCCACGGGTCTCAACTCTCCAGGTTTAAGGGATTCTTCCTTCAGCTAAAACATGCATGTGGACCCCAGAGTATGATCAACCGTGTGATCGGGAGACGTCTTCAAATATGTCTCCGTTCTCGTCCCCTGGTACTCGGGTGCAACATTCCAGACGCTTTACTAACACTCTCCCGAATTGGAGAGTCAGTGCCTTTAACCTCCTGTTTGGCCCAGTTTACAATTTCTGTGGAAGATGAACAGGAATAGGGAGAACCAATGAGAGACTAGCTGGAGGTGTCTGGACGGGCAAACTTAACTCTCATTTCCCACCAGGAAGAGGAATTAAACAAAGGCTCAGCGTGCCGTGCCGGAACCAGATTAGGGCCTGAAGCAATCCTGCGGTGTTGCGGCCAGCTCACAAGAAAGCGAATTGAAGAAAGGAGCTCACGGGCACTGTAATTCACAAACCTGCAGAGTTATAAATGACAGCTATCGTCCAAAAATATACTGAAGTAAGGCTGCCAAGCGGACTTGAAAGCGGGGCAGAATTGCAGGAAACCGATTTCAGGAGGTAGACTGGAATTGCATTTAAAGCATAGGAAAAGAGGCAGAACGTCCACAATGATGCACTTGGCCAAAAAGGGCGTATGCGTTTTTTCCTGAATATATTCAGGAAAAAACGCATACGCCCTTTTTGGCCAACCAAGCAAGCTTGCAAAGGAAATCTGCACTACAATGAAGTCTCACTTCCCCCCGGTCAAATGGGCCATCTGAAAAAAGTGTAAAATCCAGAAAGGCAGGACAGGCCATGGAGAACTGGGAGCCTTGCTATGCTGATGGGCGGGATGTAAATTGCCAACAGCCACTCGGGAGAAGTGTATGGTGTTTCCTGAAACATCTAAAAAACAAAGCAACAGAGCCTAGGGCACTTCCACTTATGGTCCTATAGCTTAGGGAAATGAAAATCAAAAAGACACAGCCACCCCAAAGTTTGGGACGGCTCTGTTTACAAGAACCTCGTTTACGGAACGAGTTCAATATCGCAGAAAGTGAAAAATGGATGAAGAAATTGTGGTAATTACGTACAATGCAATATCACTCAGCAATGACATCTATGTCATCAGGCCCGTAGCAGCATAAAGAGTGGATTCAGGTATGATGATTCTAACTGAAATAAGTCACACAGAAAAAGAAACATCATAAGATATCACTAATACACGGAATGTAAACTTGGCTACACAGGAACTGGATTACAAAACAGAACAGGGTCTCAAATTTAGAAAACCAACTTATGCTTGCTTAAGGGGAAAGGTGAGTTGGGGTGCTGCATAAAACCAGAGATTGAAATGAGCACAGAGTAAGTTCCTTAAGCCAAATATGGAATAGACAAGAGCTACTCCTTGCTCAACGAAATGGACTCAACACCCCATATTAAACGCCTAAGAATGTACCTGACTAGTAAGTATCTTAAAACCTATGGATTGCTATGTCTCCGAAAGGGAATCAAGCGTGTGTACAGGGGCATAAAGGCAGCAGTGATAGGATTGGAGAGGTTCGGTGAGCAAATGAAGACCCTTTGAAGTCATATTGCATGGTACCCATTCCACGGGTCTCAACTCTCCAGGATTAAGGGATTCTTCCTTCAGCTAAAACATGCATGTGGAACCCAGAGTATGATCAACCGTGTGATCGGGAGACGTGTTCAAATATGTCTCCGTTCTCGTCCCCTGGTACTCGGGTGCAACATTCCAGACGCTTTACTAACACTCTCCCGACTTGGAGAGTCAGTGCCTTTAACCTCCTGTTTGGCCCAGTTTGCAATTTCTGCGGAAGATGAAGAGGAAGAGGGAGAACCAATGAGAGACTAGCTGGAGGTGTCTGGACGGGCAAATTTAACTCTCATTTCCCACCAGGAAGAGGAATTAACCAAAGGCTCAGCGTGCCGTGCCGGAACCAGATTAGGGCCTGAAGCAATCCTGTGGTGTTGCGGCCAGCTCACAAGAAAGCGAATTGAAGAAAGGAGCTCAGGAGCACTGTAATTCACAATCCTGAAGAGTTATAAATGACAGCTATCGTCCAAAAATACACTGAAGTAAGGCTGCCAAGAGGACTTGAAAGCGGGGCAGAATTGCAGGCAACCGATTTCAGGAGGTAGCCTGGAATTGTATTTAAAGCATAGGAAAAGAGGCAGAACGTCCACAATGATGCACTTGGCCAAAAAGGGCGTATGCGTTTTTTCCTGAATATATTCAGGAAAAAACGCATACGCCCTTTTTGGCCAACCAAGCAAGCTTGCAAAGGAAATCTGCACTACAATGAAGTCTCACTTCCCCCCGGTCAAAAGGGCCATCTGAAAAAAGTGTAAAATCCTGAAAGGCAGGACAGGCCATGGAGAACTGGGAGCCTTGTTATGCTGATGGGCGGGATGTAAATTGCCAACAGCCACTCGGGAGAAGTGTATGGTGTTTCCTGAAACATCTAAAAAACAAAGCAACAGAGCCTAGGGCACTTCCACTTATGGTCCTATAGCTTAGGGAAATGAAAATCAAAAAGACACAGCCACCCCAAAGTTTGGGACGGCTCTGTTTACAAGAACCTCGTTTACGGTACAAGATCAATATCGCAGAAAGTGAAAAATGGATGAAGAAGTTGTGGTACTTACGTACAATGCAATATCACTCAGCAATGACATCTATGTCATCAGGCCCATAACAGCATAATGAGTGGATTCAGGTATGATGATTCTAACTGAAATAAGTCACACAGAAAAAGAAACATCATAAGATATCACTAATACACGGAATGTAAACTTGGCTACACAGGAACTGAATTCCAAAACAGAACAGGGTCTCAAATTTAGAAAACCAACTTATGCTTGCTTAAGGGGAAAGGTGAGTTGGGGTGCTGCATAAAACCAGAGATTGAAATGAGCACAGATAAAGTTCCTTAAGCCAAATATGGAATAGACAAGAGCTACTCCTTGCTCAACGAAATGGACTCAACACCCCATATTAAACGCCTAAGAATGTACCTGACTAGTAAGTATCTTAAAACCTATGGATTGCTATGTCTCCGAAAGAGAATCAAGCGTGTGTACAGGGGCATAAACGCAGCAGTGATAGGATTGGAGAGGTTCGGTGAGCAAATGAAGACCCTTTGAAGTCATATTGCATGGTACCCATTCCACGGGTCTCAACTCTCCAGGTTTAAGGGATTCTTCCTTCAGCTAAAACATGCATGTGGACCCCAGAGTATGATCAACCATGTGATCGGGAGTCGTGTTCAAATATGTCTCCGTTCTCGTCCCCTGGTACTCGGGTGCAACATTCCAGACGCTTTACTAACACTCTCCCGAATTGGAGAGTCAGTGCCTTTAACCTCCTGTTTGGCCCAGTTTACAAATTCTGTGTAAGATGAACAGGAATAGGGAGAAACAATGAGAGACTAGCTGGAGGTGTCTGGACGGGCAAACTTAACTCTCATTTCCCACCAGGAAGAGGAATTAAACAAAGGCTCAGCGTGCCGTGCCGGAACCATATTAGGGCCTGAAGCAATCCTGTGGTGTTGCGGCCAGCTCACAAGAAAGCGAATTGAAGAAAGGAGCTCAGGGGCACTGTAATTCACAAACCTGCAGAGTTATAAATGACAGCTATCGTCCAAAAATATACTGCAGTAAGGCTGCCAAGCGGAATTGAAAGCGGGGCAGAATTGCAGGAAACCGATTTCAGGAGGTAGAGTGGAATTGCATTTAAAGCATAGGAAAAGAGGCAGAACTTCCACAATGATGCACTTGGCCAAAAAGGGCGTATGCGTTTTTTCCTGAATATATTCAGGAAAAAACGCATACGCCCTTTTTGGCCAACCAAGCAAGCTTGCAAAGGAAATCTGCACTACAATGAAGTCTCACTTCCCCCCGGTCAAAAGGGCCATCTGAAAAAAGTGTAAAATCCTGAAAGGCAGGACAGGCCATGGAGAACTGGGAGCCTTGTTATGCTGATGAGCGGGATGTAACTTGCCTATAGCCACTCGGGAGAAGTGTATGGTGTTTCCTGAAACATCTAAAAATCAAAGCAACAAAGCCTAGGGCACATCCACTTATGGTCCTAGAGCTTAGGGAAATGAAAATCAAAACGACACAGCCACCCCAAAGTTTGGGACGGCTCTGTTTACAAGAAGCTCGTTTACGGTACAAGTTCAATATCGCAGAAAGTGAAAAATGGATAAAGAAGTTGTGGTACTTACGTACAATGCAATATCACTCAGCAATGACATCTATGTCATCAGGCCCGTAGCAGCATAAAGAGTGGATTCAGGTATGATGATTCTAACTGAAATAAGTCACACAGAAAATGAAACATCATAAGATATCACTAATACACGGAATGTAAACTTGGCTACACAGGAACTGGATTACAAAACAGAACAGGGTCTCAAATTTAGAAAACCAACTTATGCTTGCTTAAGGGGAAAGGTGAGTTGGGGTGCTGCATAAAACCAGAGATTGAAATGAGCACAGAGTAAGTTCCTTAAGCCAAATATGGAATAGACAAGAGCTACTCCTTGCTCAACGAAATGGACTCAACACCCCATATTAAACGCCTAAGAATGTACCTGACTAGTAAGTATCTTAAAACCTATGGATTGCTATGTCTCCGAAAGGGAATCAAGCGTGTGTACAGGGGCATAAAGGCAGCAGTGATAGGATTGGAGAGGTTCGGTGAGCAAATGAAGACCCTTTGAAGTCATATTGCATGGTACCCATTCCATGGGTCTCAACTCTCCAGGTTTAACGGATTCTTCCTTCAGCTAAAACATGCATGTGGAACCCAGAGTATGATCAACCGTGTGATCGGTAGACGTGATCAAATATGTCTCCGTTCTCGTCCCCTGGTACTCGGGTGCAACATTCCAGACGCTTTACTAACACTCTCCCGACTTGGAGAGTCAGTGCCTTTAACCTCCTGTTTGTCCCAGTTTGCAATTTCTGCGGAAGATGAACAGGAAGAGGGAGAACCAATGAGAGACTAGCTGGAGGTGTCTGGACGGGCAAATTTAACTCTCATTTCCCACCAGGAAGAGGAATTAACCAAAGGCTCAGCGTGCCGTGCCGGAACCAGATTAGGGCCTGAAGCAATCCTGCGGTGTTGCGGCCAGCTCACAAGAAAGCGAGTTGAAGAAAGGAGCTCAGGGGCACTGTAATTCACAAACCTGCAGACTTATAAATGACAGCTATCGTCGAAAAATATACTGAAGTAAGGCTGCCAAGAGGACTTGAAAGCGGGGCAGAATTGCAGGAAACCGATTTCAGGAGGTAGACTGGAATTGCATTTAAAGCATAGGAAAAGAGGCAGAACGTCCACAATGATGCACTTGGCCAAAAAGGGCGTATGCGTTTTTTCCTGAATATATTCAGTAAAAACGCATACGCACTTTTTGGCCAACCAAGCAAGCTTGCAAAGGAAATCTGCACTACAATGAAGTCTCACTTCCCCCCGGTCAAAAGGGCCATCTGAAAAAAGTGTAAAATCCAGAAAGGCAGGACAGGCCATGGAGAACTGGGAGCCTTGTTATGCTGATGGGCGGGATGTAAATTGCCAATAACCACTCGGGAGAAGTGTATGGTGTTTCCTGAAACATCTAAAAATCAAAGCAACCGAGCCTAGGGCACTTCCACTTATGGTCCTATAGCTTAGGGAAATGAAAATCAAAACGACACAGCCACCCCAAAGTTTAGGACGCCTCTGTTTACAAGAACCTCGTTTACGGTACAAGTTCAATATCGCAGAAAGTGAAAAATGGATAAAGAAGTTGTGGTACTTACGTACAATGCAATATCACTCAGCAATGACATCTATGTCATCAGGCCCGTAACAGCATAAAGAGTGGATTCAGGTATGATGATTCTAACTGAAATAAGTCACACAGAAAAAGAAACATCATAAGATATCACTAATACACGGAATGTAAACTTGGCTACACAGGAACTGGATTACAAAACAGAACAGGGTCTCAAATTTAGAAAACCAACTTATGCTTGCTTAAGGGGAAAGGTGAGTTGGGGTGCTGCATAAAACCAGAGATTGAAATGAGCACAGAGTAAGTTCCTTAAGCCAAATATGGAATAGACAAGAGCTACTCCTTGCTCAACGAAATGGACTCAACACCCCATATTAAACGCCTAAGAATGTACCTGACTAGTAAGTATCTTAAAACCTATGGATTGCTATGTCTCCGAAAGGGAATCAAGCGTGTGTACAGGGGCATAAAGGCAGCAGTGATAGGATTGGAGAGGTTCGGTGAGCAAATGAAGACCCTTTGAAGTCATATTGCATGGTACCCATTCCACGGGTCTCAACTCTCCAGGTTTAAGGGATTCTTCCTTCAGCTAAAACATGCATGTGGAACCCAGAGTATGATCAACCGTGTGATCGGGAGACGTCTTCAAATATGTCTCCGTTCTCGTCCCCTGGTACTCGGGTGCAACATTCCAGACGCTTTACTAACACTCTCCCGACTTGGAGAGTCAGTGCCTTTAACCTCCTGTTTGGCCCAGTTTGCAATTTCTGCGGAAGATGAACAGGAAGAGGGAGAACCAATGAGAGACTAGCTGGAGGTGTCTGGACGGGCAAATTTAACTCTCATTTCCCACCAGGAAGAGGAATTAACCAAAGGCTCAGCGTGCCGTGCCGGAACCAGATTAGGGCCTGAAGCAATCCTGTGGTGTTGCGGCCAGCTCACAAGAATTCGAATTGAAGAAAGGAGCTCAGGGGCACTGTAATTCACAATCCTGAAGAGTTATAAATGACAGCTATCGTCCAAAAATATACTGAAGTAAGGCCGCCAAGAGGACTTGAAAGCGGGGCAGAATTGCAGGCAACCGATTTCAGGAGGTAGCCTGGAATTGTATTAAAAGCATAGGAAAAGAGGCAGAACGTCCACAATGATGCACTTGGCCAAAAAGGGCGTATGCGTTTTTTCCTGAATATATTCAGGAAAAAACGCATACGCCCTTTTTGGCCAACCAAGCAAGCTTGCAAAGGAAATCTGCACTACAATGAAGTCTCACTTCCCCCCGGTCAAAAGGGCCATCTGAAAAAAGTGTAAAATCCTGAAAGGCAGGACAGGCCATGGAGAACTGGGAGCCTTGTTATGCTGATGGGCGGGATGTAAATTGCCAACAGCCACTCGGGAGAAGTGTATGGTGTTTCCTGAAACATCTAAAAAACAAAGCAACAGAGCCTAGGGCACTTCCACTTATGGTCCTATAGCTTAGGGAAATGAAAATCAAAAAGACACAGCCACCCCAAAGTTTGAGACGGCTCTGTTTACAAGAACCTCGTTTACGGTACAAGATCAATATCGCAGAAAGTGAAAAATGGATGAAGAAGTTGTGGTACTTACGTACAATGCAATATCACTCAGCAATGACATCTATGTCATCAGGCCCATAACAGCATAATGAGTGCATTCAGGTATGATGATTCTAACTGAAATAAGTCACACAGAAAAAGAAACATCATAAGATATCACTAATACACGGAATGTAAACTTGGCTACACAGGAACTGAATTCCAAAACAGAACAGGATCTCAAATTTAGAAAACCAACTTATGCTTGCTTAAGGGGAAAGGTGAGTTGGGGTGCTGCATAAAACCAGAGATTGAAATGAGCACAGATAAAGTTCCTTAAGCCAAATATGGAATAGACAAGAGCTACTCCTTGCTCAACGAAATGGACTCAACACCCCATATTAAACGCCTAAGAATGTACCTGACTAGTAAGTATCTTAAAACCTATGGATTGCTATGTCTCCGAAAGAGAATCAAGCGTGTGTACAGGGGCATAAACGCAGCAGTGATAGGATTGGAGAGGTTCGGTGAGCAAATGAAGACCCTTTGAAGTCATATTGCATGGTACCCATTCCACGGGTCTCAACTCTCCAGGTTTAAGGGATTCTTCCTTCAGCTAAAACATGCATGTGGACCCCAGAGTATGATCAACCGTGTGATCGGGAGACGTGTTCAAATATGTCTCCGTTCTCGTCCCCTGGTACTCGGGTGCAACATTCCAGACGCTTTACTAACACTCTCCCGAATTGGAGAGTCAGTGCCTTTAACCTCCTGTTTGGCCCAGTTTACAAATTCTGTGGAAGATGAACAGGAATAGGGAGAAACAATGAGAGACTAGCTGGAGGTGTCTGGACGGGCAAACTTAACTCTCATTTCCCACCAGGAAGAGGAATTAAACAAAGGCTCAGCGTGCCGTGCCGGAACCATATTAGGGCCTGAAGCAATCCTGTGGTGTTGCGGCCAGCTCACAAGAAAGCGAATTGAAGAAAGGAGCTCAGGGGCACTGTAATTCACAAACCTGCAGAGTTATAAATGACAGCTATCGTCCAAAAATATACTGAAGTAAGGCTGCCAAGCGGAATTGAAAGCGGGGCAGAATTGCAGGAAACCGATTTCAGGAGGTAGAGTGGAATTGCATTTAAAGCATAGGAAAAGAGGCAGAACTTCCACAATGATGCACTTGGCCAAAAAGGGCGTATGCGTTTTTTCCTGAATATATTCAGGAAAAAACGCATACGCCCTTTTTGGCCAACCAAGCAAGCTTGCAAAGGAAATCTGCACTACAATGAAGTCTCACTTCCCCCCGGTCAAAAGGGCCATCTGAAAAAAGTGTAAAATCCAGAAAGGCAGGACAGGCCATGGAGAACTGGGAGCCTTGTTATGCTGATGAGCGGGATGTAAATTGCCAATAGCCACTCGGGAGAAGTGTATGGTGTTTCCTGAAACATCTAAAAATCAAAGCAACAGAGCCTAGGGCACATCCACTTATGGTCCTAGAGCTTAGGGAAATGAAAATCAAAACGACACAGCCACCCCAAAGTTTGGGACGGCTCTGTTTACAAGAAGCTCGTTTACGGTACAAGTTCAATATCGCAGAAAGTGAAAAATGGATAAAGAAGTTGTGGTACTTACGTACAATGCAATATCACTCAGCAATGACATCTATGTCATCAGGCCCGTAGCAGCATAAAGAGTGGATTCAGGTATGATGATTCTAACTGAAATAAGTCACACAGAAAAAGAAACATCATAAGATATCACTAATACACGGAATGTAAACTTGGCTACACAGGAACTGGATTACAAAACAGAACAGGGTCTCAAATTTAGAAAACCAACTTATGCTTGCTTAAGGGGAAAGGTGAGTTGGGGTGCTGCATAAAACCAGAGATTGAAATGAGCACAGAGTAAGTTCCTTAAGCCAAATATGGAATAGACAAGAGCTACTCCTTGCTCAACGAAATGGACTCAACACCCCATATTAAACGCCTAAGAATGTACCTGACTAGTAAGTATCTTAAAACCTATGGATTGCCATGTCTCCGAAAGGGAATCAAGCATGTGTACAGGGGCATAAAGGCAGCAGTGATAGGATTGGAGAGGTTCGGTGAGCAAATGAAGACCCTTTGAAGTCATATTGCATGGTACCCATTCCATGGGTCTCAACTCTCCAGGTTTAAGGGATTCTTCCTTCAGCTAAAACATGCATGTGGAACCCAGAGTATGATCAACCGTGTGATCGGGAGACGTGATCAAATATGTCTCCGTTCTCGTCCCCTGGTACTCGGGTGCAACATTCCAGACGCTTTACTAACACTCTCCCGACTTGGAGAGTCAGTGCCTTTAACCTCCTGTTTGTCCCAGTTTGCAATTTCTGCGGAAGATGAACAGGAAGAGGGAGAACCAATGAGAGACTAGCTGGAGGTGTCTGGACGGGCAAATTTAACTCTCATTTCCCACCAGGAAGAGGAATTAACCAAAGGCTCAGTGTGCCGTGCCGGAACCAGATTAGGGCCTGAAGCAATCCTGCGGTGTTGCGGCCAGCTCACAAGAAAGCGAGTTGAAGAAAGGAGCTCAGGGGCACTGTAATTCACAAACCTGCAGACTTATAAATGACAGCTATCGTCGAAAAATATACTGAAGTAAGGCTGCCAAGAGGACTTGAAAGCGGGGCAGAATTGCAGGCAACCGATTTCAGGAGGTAGACTGGAATTGCATTTAAAGCATAGGAAAAGAGGCAGAACGTCCACAATGATGCACTTGGCCAAAAAGGGCGTATGCGTTTTTTCCTGAATATATTCAGGAAAAAACGCATACGCCCTTTTTGGCCAACCAAGCAAGCTTGCAAAGGAAATCTGCACTACAATGAAGTCTCACTTCCCCCCGGTCAAAAGGGCCATCTGAAAAAAGTGTAAAATCCAGAAAGGCAGGACAGGCCATGGAGAACTGGGAGCCTTGTTATGCTGATGGGCGGGATGTAAATTGCCAATAACCACTCGGGAGAAGTGTATGGTGTTTCCTGAAACATCTAAAAATCAAAGCAACAGAGCCTAGGGCACTTCCACTTATGGTCCTATAGCTTAGGGAAATGAAAATCAAAACGACACAGCCACCCCAAAGTTTGGGACGCCTCTGTTTACAAGAACCTCGTTTACGGTACAAGTTCAATATCGCAGAAAGTGAAAAATGGATAAAGAAGTTGTGGTACTTACGTACAATGCAATATCACTCAGCAATGACATCTATGTCATCAGGCCCGTAACAGCATAAAGAGTGGATTCAGGTATGATGATTCTAACTGAAATAAGTCACACAGAAAAAGAAACATCATAAGATATCACTAATACACGGAATGTAAACTTGGCTACACAGGAACTGGATTACAAAACAGAACAGGGTCTCAAATTTAGAAAACCAACTTATGCTTGCTTAAGGGGAAAGGTGAGTTGGGGTGCTGCATAAAACCAGAGATTGAAATGAGCACAGAGTAAGTTCCTTAAGCCAAATATGGAATAGACAAGAGCTACTCCTTGCTCAACGAAATGGACTCAACACCCCATATTAAACGCCTAAGAATGTACCTGACTAGTAAGTATCTTAAAACCTATGGATTGCTATGTCTCCGAAAGGGAATCAAGCGTGTGTACAGGGGCATAAAGGCAGCAGTGATAGGATTGGAGAGGTTCGGTGAGCAAATGAAGACCCTTTGAAGTCATATTGCATGGTACCCATTCCACGGGTCTCAACTCTCCAGGTTTAAGGGATTCTTCCTTCAGCTAAAACATGCATGTGGAACCCAGAGTATGATCAACCGTGTGATCGGGAGACGTCTTCAAATATGTCTCCGTTCTCGTCCCCTGGTACTCGGGTGCAACATTCCAGACGCTTTACTAACACTCTCCCGACTTGGAGAGTCAGTGCCTTTAACCTCCTGTTTGTCCCAGTTTGCAATTTCTGCGGAAGATGAACAGGAAGAGGGAGAACCAATGAGAGACTAGCTGGAGGTGTGTGGACGGGCAAATTTAACTCTCATTTCCCACCAGGAAGAGGAATTAACCAAAGGCTCAGCGTGCCGTGCCGGAACCAGATTAGGGCCTGAAGCAATCCTGTGGTGTTGCGGCCAGCTCACAAGAAAGCGAGTTGAAGAAAGGAGCTCAGGGGCACTGTAATTCACAAACCTGCAGACTTATAAATGACAGCTATCGTCGAAAAATATACTGAAGTAAGGCTGCCAAGAGGACTTGAAAGCGGGGCAGAATTGCAGGAAACCGATTTCAGGAGGTAGACTGGAATTGCATTTAAAGCATAGGAAAAGAGGGAGAACGTCCACAATGATGCACTTGGCCAAAAAGGGCGTATGCGTTTTTTCCTGAATATATTCAGGAAAAAACGCATACGCCCTTTTTGGCCAACCAAGCAAGCTTGCAAAGGAAATCTGCACTACAATGAAGTCTCACTTCCCCCCGGTCAAAAGGGCCATCTGAAAAAAGTGTAAAATCCAGAAAGGCAGGACAGGCCATGGAGAACTGGGAGCCTTGTTATGCCGATGGGCGGGATGTAAATTGCCAACAGCCACTCGGGAGAAGTGTATGGTGTTTCCTGAAACATCTAAAAATCAAAGCAACAGAGCCTAGGGCACTTCCCCTTATGGTCCTATAGCTTAGGGAAATGAAAATCAAAACGACACAGCCACCCCAAAGTTTGGGACGGCTCTGTTTACAAGAACCTCGTTCACGGTACAAGTTCAATATCGCAGAAAGTGCAAAATGGATAAAGAAGTTGTGGTACTTACGTACAATGCAATATCACTCAGCAATGACATCTATGTCATCAGGCCCGTAGCAGCATAAAGAGTGGATTCAGGTATGATGATTCTAACTGAAATAAGTCACACAGAAAAAGAAACATCATAAGGTATCGCTAATACACGGAATGTAAACTTGGCTACACAGGAACTGGATTACAAAACAGAACAGGGTCTCAAATTTAGAAAACCAACTTATGCTTGCTTAAGGGGAAAGGTGAGTTGGGGTGCTGCATAAAACCAGAGATTGAAATGAGCACAGAGTAAGTTCCTTAAGCCAAATATGGAATAGACAAGAGCTACTCCTTGCTCAACGAAATGGACTCAACACCCCATATTAAACGCCTAAGAATGTACCTGACTAGTAAGTATCTTAAAACCTATGGATTGCTATGTCTCCGAAAGGGAAACAAGCGTGTGTACAGGGGCATAAACACAGCAGTGATAGGATTGGAGAGGTTCGGTGAGCAAATGAAGACCCTTTGAAGTCATATTGCATGGTACCCATTCCACGGGTCTCACCTCTCCAGGTTTAAGGGATTCTTCCTTCAGCTAAAACATGCATGTGGAACCCAGAGTATGATCAACCGGGTGATCGGGAGATGTGTTCAAATATGTCTCCGTTCTCGTCCCCTGGTACTCGGGTGCAACATTCCAGACGCTTTACTAACACTCTCCCGACTTGGAGAGTCAGTGCCTTTAACCTCCTGTTTGTCCCAGTTTGCAATTTCTGCAGAAGATGAACAGGAATAGGGAGAACCAATGAGAGACTAGCTGGAGGTGTCTGGACGGGCAAATTTAACTCTCATTTCCCACCAGGAAGAGGAATTAACCAAAGGCTCAGCGTGCCGTGCCGGAACCAGATTAGGGCCTGAAACAATCATGCGGTGTTGCGGCCAGCTCACAAGAAAGCGAATTGAAGAAAGGAGCTCAAGGGCACTGTAATTCACAAACCTGCAGAGTTATAAATGACAGCTATCGTCCAAAAATATACTGAAGTAAGGCTGCCAAGAGGACTTGAAAGCGGGGCAGAATTGCAGGAAACCGATTTCAGGAGGTAGACTGGAATTGCATTTTAAGCATAGGAAAAGAGGTAGAACGTCCACAATGATGCACATGGCCAAAAAGGGCGTATGCGTTTTTTCCTGAATATATTCAGGAAAAAACGCATACGCCCTTTTTGGCCAACCAAGCAAGCTTGCAAAGGAAATCTGCACTACAATGAAGTCTCACTTCCCCCCGGTCAAAAGGGCCATCTGAAAAAAGTGTAAAATCCAGAAAGGCAGGACAGGCCATGGAGAACTGGGAGCCTTGTTATGCTGATGGGCGGGATGTAAATTTCCAACAGCCACTTGGGAAAAGTGTATGGTGTTTCCTGAAACATCTAAAAAAGAAAGCAACAGAGCCTAGGGCACTTCCACTTATGGTCCTATAGCTTAGGGAAATTAAAATCGAAAAGACACAGCCACCCCAAAGTTTGGGACGCCTCTGTTTACAACAACCTCGTTTACGGTACAAGTTCAATATCGCAAAGAGCGAAAAATGGATAAAGAAGTTGTGGTACTTACGTACAATGCAATATCACTCAGCAATGAAATCTATGTCATCAGGCCCATAGCAGCATAATGAGTGGATTCAGGTATGATGATTCTAACTGAAATAAGTCACACAGAAAAAGAAACATCGTAAGATATCACTAATACACGGAATGTAAACTTGGCTACACAGGAACTGAATTACAAAACAGAACAGGGTCTCAAATTTAGAAAACCAACTTATGCTTGCTTAAGGGGAAAGGTGAGTTGGGGTGCTGCATAAAACCAGAGATTGAAATGAGCACAGATAAAGTTCCTTAAGCCAAATATGGAATAGACAAGAGCTACTCCTTGCTCAACGAAATGGACTCAACACCCCATATTAAACGCCTAAGAATGTCCCTGATTAGTAAGTATCTTAAAACCTATGGATTGCTATGTCTCCGAAAGGGAATCAAGCGTGTGTACAGGGGCATAAAGGCAGCAGTGATAGGATTGGAGAGGTTCGGTGAGCAAATGAAGACCCTTTGAAGTCATATTGCATGGTACCCATTCCACGGGTCTCAACTCTCCAGGATTAAGGGATTCTTCCTTCAGCTAAAACATGCATGTGGAACCCAGAGTATGATCAACCGTGTGATCGGGAGACGTCTTCAAATATGTCTCCGTTCTCGTCCCCTGGTACTCGGGTGCAACATTCCAGACGCTTTACTAACACTCTCCCGACTTGGAGAGTCAGTGCCTTTAACCTCCTGTTTGGCCCAGTTTGCAATTTCTGCGGAAGATGAACAGGAAGAGGGAGAACCAATGAGAGACTAGCTGGAGGTGTCTGGACGGGCAAATTTAACTCTCATTTCCCACCAGGAAGAGGAATTAACCAAAGGCTCAGCGTGCCGTGCCGGAACCAGATTAGGGCCTGAAGCAATCCTGTGGTGTTGCGGCCAGCTCACAAGAAAGCGAATTGAAGAAAGGAGCTCAGGGGCACTGTAATTCACAATCCTGAAGAGTTATAAATGACAGCTATCGTCCAAAAATATACTGAAGTAAGGCTGCCAAGAGGACTTGAAAGCGGGGCAGAATTGCAGGCAACCGATTTCAGGAGGTAGCCTGGAATTGTATTAAAAGCATAGGAAAAGAGGCAGAACGTCCACAATGATGCACTTGGCCAAAAAGGGCGTATGCGTTTTTTCCTGAATATATTCAGGAAAAAACGCATACGCCCTTTTTGCCAACCAAGCAAGCTTGCAAAGGAAATCTGCACTACAATGAAGTCTCACTTCCCCCCGGTCAAAAGGGCCATCTGAAAAAAGTGTAAAATCCTGAAAGGCAGGACAGGCCATGGAGAACTGGGAGCCTTGTTATGCTGATGGGCGGGATGTAAATTGCCAACAGCCACTCGGAAGAAGTGTATGGTGTTTCCTGAAACATCTAAAAAACAAAGCAACAGAGCCTAGGGCACTTCCACTTATGGTCCTATAGCTTAGGGAAATGAAAATCAAAAAGACACAGCCACCCCAAAGTTTGGGACGGCTCTGTTTACAAGAACCTCGTTTACGGTACAAGATCAATATCGCAGAAAGTGAAAAATGGATGAAGAAGTTGTGGTACTTACGTACAATGCAATATCACTCAGCAATGACATCTATGTCATCAGGCCCATAACAGCATAATGAGTGGATTCAGGTATGATGATTCTAACTGAAATAAGTCACACAGAAAAAGAAACATCATAAGATATCACTAATACACGGAATGTAAACTTGGCTACACAGGAACTGAATTCCAAAACAGAACAGGGTCTCAAATTTAGAAAACCAACTTATGCTTGCTTAAGGGGAAAGGTGAGTTGGGGTGCTGCATAAAACCAGAGATTGAAATGAGCACAGATAAAGTTCCTTAAGCCAAATATGGAATAGACAAGAGCTACTCCTTGCTCAACGAAATGGACTCAACACCCCATATTAAACGCCTAAGAATGTACCTGACTAGTAAGTATCTTAAAACCTATGGATTGCTATGTCTCCGAAAGAGAATCAAGCGTGTGTACAGGGGCATAAACGCAGCAGTGATAGGATTGGAGAGGTTCGGTGAGCAAATGAAGACCCTTTGAAGTCATATTGCATGGTACCCATTCCACGGGTCTCAACTCTCCAGGTTTAAGGGATTCTTCCTTCAGCTAAAACACGCATGTGGACCCCAGAGTATGATCAACCGTGTGATCGGGAGACGTGTTCAAATATGTCTCCGTTGTCGTCCCCTGGTACTCGGGTGCAACATTCCAGACGCTTTACTAACACTCTCCCGAATTGGAGAGTCAGTGCCTTTAACCTCCTGTTTGGCCCAGTTTACAAATTCTGTGGAAGATGAACAGGAATAGGGAGAAACAATGAGAGACTAGCTGGAGGTGTCTGGACGGGCAAACTTAACTCTCATTTCCCACCAGGAATAGGAATTAAACAAAGGCTCAGCGTGCCGTGCCGGAACCATATTAGGGCCTGAAGCAATCCTGTGGTGTTGCGGCCAGCTCACAAGAAAGCGAATTGAAGAAAGGAGCTCAGGGGCACTGTAATTCACAAACCTGCAGAGTTATAAATGACAGCTATCGTCCAAAAATATACTGAAGTAAGGCTGCCAAGCGGAATTGAAAGCGGGGCAGAATTGCAGGAAACCGATTTCAGGAGGTAGAGTGGAATTGCATTTAAAGCATAGGAAAAGAGGCAGAACTTCCACAATGATGCACTTGGCCAAAAAGGGCGTATGCGTTTTTTCCTGAATATATTCAGGAAAAAACGCATACGCCCTTTTTGGCCAACCAAGCAAGCTTGCAAAGGAAATCTGCACTACAATGAAGTCTCACTTCCCCCCGGTCAAAAGGGCCATCTGAAAAAAGTGTAAAATCCAGAAAGGCAGGACAGGCCATGGAGAACTGGGAGCCTTGTTATGCTGATGAGCGGGATGTAAATTGCCAATAGCCACTCGGGAGAAGTGTATGGTGTTTCCTGAAACATCTAAAAATCAAAGCAACAGAGCCTAGGGCACATCCACTTATGGTCCTAGAGCTTAGGGAAATGAAAATCAAAACGACACAGCCACCCCAAAGTTTGGGACGGCTCTGTTTACAAGAAGCTCGTTCACGGTACAAGTTCAATATCGCAGAAAGTGAAAAATGGATAAAGAAGTTGTGGTACTTACGTACAATGCAATATCACTCAGCAATGACATCTATGTCATCAGGCCCGTAGCAGCATAAAGAGTGGATTCAGGTATGATGATTCTAACTGAAATAAGTCACACAGAAAAAGAAACATCATAAGATATCACTAATACACGGAATGTAAACTTGGCTACACAGGAACTGGATTACAAAACAGAACAGGGTCTCAAATTTAGAAAACCAACTTATGCTTGCTTAAGGGGAAAGGTGAGTTGGGGTGCTGCATAAAACCAGAGATTGAAATGAGCACAGAGTAAGTTCCTTAAGCCAAATATGGAATAGACAAGAGCTACTCCTTGCTCAACGAAATGGACTCAACACCCCATATTAAACGCCTAAGAATGTACCTGACTAGTAAGTATCTTAAAACCTATGGATTGCTATGTCTCCGAAAGGGAATCAAGCGTGTGTACAGGGGCATAAAGGCAGCAGTGATAGGATTGGAGAGGTTCGGTGAGCAAATGAAGACCCTTTGAAGTCATATTGCATGGTACCCATTCCATGGGTCTCAACTCTCCAGGTTTAAGGGATTCTTCCTTCAGCTAAAACATGCATGTGGAACCCAGAGTATGCTCAACCGTGTGATCGGGAGACGTGATCAAATATGTCTCCGTTCTCGTCCCCTGGTACTCGGGTGCAACATTCCAGACGCTTTACTAACACTCTCCCGACTTGGAGAGTCAGTGCCTTTAACCTCCTGTTTGTCCCAGTTTGCAATTTCTGCGGAAGATGAACAGGAAGAGGGAGAACCAATGAGAGACTAGCTGGAGGTGTCTGGACGGGCAAATTTAACTTTCATTTCCCACCAGGAAGAGGAATTAACCAAAGGCTCAGCGTGCCGTGCCGGAACCAGATTAGGGCCTGAAGCAATCCTGCGGTGTTGCGGCCAGCTCACAAGAAAGCGAGTTGAAGAAAGGAGCTCAGGGGCACTGTAATTCACAAACCTGCAGACTTATAAATGACAGCTATCGTCGAAAAATATACTGAAGTAAGGCTGCCAAGAGGACTTGAAAGCGGGGCAGAATTGCAGGAAACCGATTTCAGGAGGTAGACTGGAATTGCATTTAAAGCATAGGAAAAGAGGCAGAACGTCCACAATGATGCACTTGGCCAAAAAGGGCGTATGCGTTTTTTCCTGAATATATTCAGGAAAAAACGCATACGCCCTTTTTGGCCAACCAAGCAAGCTTGCAAAGGAAATCTGCACTACAATGAAGTCTCACTTCCCCCCGGTCAAAAGGGCCATCTGAAAAAAGTGTAAAATCCAGAAAGGCAGGACAGGCCATGGAGAACTGGGAGCCTTGTTATGCTGATGGGCGGGATGTAAATTGCCAATAACCACTCGGGAGAAGTGTATGGTGTTTCCTGAAACATCTAAAAATCAAAGCAACAGAGCCTAGGGCACTTCCACTTATGGTCCTATAGCTTAGGGAAATGAAAATCAAAACGACACAGCCACCCCAAAGTTTGGGACGCCTCTGTTTACAAGAACCTCGTTTACGGTACAAGTTCAATATCGCAGAAAGTGAAAAATGGATAAAGAAGTTGTGGTACTTACGTACAATGCAATATCACTCAGCAATGACATCTATGTCATCAGGCCCGTAACAGCATAAAGAGTGGATTCAGGTATGATGATTCTAACTGAAATAAGTCACACAGAAAAAGAAACATCATAAGATATCACTAATACACGGAATGTAAACTTGGCTACACAGGAACTGGATTACAAAACAGAACAGGGTCTCAAATTTAGAAAACCAACTTATGCTTGCTTAAGGGGAAAGGTGAGTTGGGGTGCTGCATAAAACCAGAGATTGAAATGAGCACAGAGTAAGTTCCTTAAGCCAAATATGGAATAGACAAGAGCTACTCCTTGCTCAACGAAATGGACTCAACACCCCATATTAAACGCCTAAGAATGTACCTGACTAGTAAGTATCTTAAAACCTATGGATTGCTATGTCTCCGAAAGGGAATCAAGCGTGTGTACAGGGGCATAAACGCAGCAGTGATAGGATTGGAGAGGTTCGGTGAGCAAATGAAGACCCTTTGAAGTCATATTGCATGGTACCCATTCCACGGGTCTCAACTCTCCAGGTTTAAGGGATTCTTCCTTCAGCTAAAACATGCATGTGGAACCCAGAGTATGATCAACCGTGTGATCGGGAGACGTCTTCAAATATGTCTCCGTTCTCGTCCCCTGGTACTCGGGTGCAACATTCCAGACGCTTTACTAACACTCTCCCGACTTGGAGAGTCAGTGCCTTTAACCTCCTGTTTGTCCCAGTTTGCAATTTCTGCGGAAGATGAACAGGAAGAGGGAGAACCAATGAGAGACTAGCTGGAGGTGTGTGGACGGGCAAATTTAACTCTCATTTCCCACCAGGAAGAGGAATTAACCAAAGGCTCAGCGTGCCGTGCCGGAACCAGATTAGGGCCTGAAGCAATCCTGTGGTGTTGCGGCCAGCTCACAAGAAAGCGAGTTGAAGAAAGGAGCTCAGGGGCACTGTAATTCACAAACCTGCAGACTTATAAATGACAGCTATCGTCGAAAAATATACTGAAGTAAGGCTGCCAAGAGGACTTGAAAGCGGGGCAGAATTGCAGGAAACCGATTTCAGGAGGTAGACTGGAATTGCATTTAAAGCATAGGAAAAGAGGGAGAACGTCCACAATGATGCACTTGGCCAAAAAGGGCGTATGCGTTTTTTCCTGAATATATTCAGGAAAAAACGCATACGCCCTTTTTGGCCAACCAAGCAAGCTTGCCAAGGAAATCTGCACTACAATGAAGTCTCACTTCCCCCCGGTCAAAAGGGCCATCTGAAAAAAGTGTAAAATCCAGAAAGGCAGGACAGGCCATGGAGAACTGGGAGCCTTGTTATGCCGATGGGCGGGATGTAAATTGCCAACAGCCACTCGGGAGAAGTGTATGGTGTTTCCTGAAACATCTAAAAATCAAAGCAACAGAGCCTAGGGCACTTCCCCTTATGGTCCTATAGCTTAGGGAAATGAAAATCAAAACGACACAGCCACCCCAAAGTTTGGGACGGCTCTGTTTACAAGAACCTCGTTCACGGTACAAGTTCAATATCGCAGAAAGTGCAAAATGGATAAAGAAGTTGTGGTACTTACGTACAATGCAATATCACTCAGCAATGACATCTATGTCATCAGGCCCGTAGCAGCATAAAGAGTGGATTCAGGTATGATGATTCTAACTGAAATAAGTCACACAGAAAAAGAAACATCATAAGGTATCGCTAATACACGGAATGTAAACTTGGCTACACAGGAACTGGATTACAAAACAGAACAGGGTCTCAAATTTAGAAAACCAACTTATGCTTGCTTAAGGGGAAAGGTGAGTTGGGGTGCTGCATAAAACCAGAGATTGAAATGAGCACAGAGTAAGTTCCTTAAGCCAAATATGGAATAGACAAGAGCTACTCCTTGCTCAACGAAATGGACTCAACACCCCATATTAAACGCCTAAGAATGTACCTGACTAGTAAGTATCTTAAAACCTATGGATTACTATGTCTCCGAAAGGGAAACAAGCGTGTGTACAGGGGCATAAACACAGCAGTGATAGGATTGGAGAGGTTCGGTGAGCAAATGAAGACCCTTTGAAGTCATATTGCATGGTACCCATTCCACGGGTCTCACCTCTCCAGGTTTAAGGGATTCTTCCTTCAGCTAAAACATGCATGTGGAACCCAGAGTATGATCAACCGGGTGATCGGGAGATGTGTTCAAATATGTCTCCGTTCTCGTCCCCTGGTACTCGGGTGCAACATTCCAGACGCTTTACTAACACTCTCCCGACTTGGAGAGTCAGTGCCTTTAACCTCCTGTTTGTCCCAGTTTGCAATTTCTGCAGAAGATGAACAGGAATAGGGAGAACCAATGAGAGACTAGCTGGAGGTGTCTGGACGGGCAAATTTAACTCTCATTTCCCACCAGGAAGAGGAATTAACCAAAGGCTCAGCGTGCCGTGCCGGAACCAGATTAGGGCCTGAAACAATCATGCGGTGTTGCGGCCAGCTCACAAGAAAGCGAATTGAAGAAAGGAGCTCAAGGGCACTGTAATTCACAAACCTGCAGAGTTATAAATGACAGCTATCGTCCAAAAATATACTGAAGTAAGGCTGCCAAGAGGACTTGAAAGCGGGGCAGAATTGCAGGAAACCGATTTCAGGAGGTAGACTGGAATTGCATTTTAAGCATAGGAAAAGAGGCAGAACGTCCACAATGATGCACATGGCCAAAAAGGGCGTATGCGTTTTTTCCTGAATATATTCAGGAAAAAACGCATACGCCCTTTTTGGCCAACCAAGCAAGCTTGCAAAGGAAATCTGCACTACAATGAAGTCTCACTTCCCCCCGGTCAAAAGGGCCATCTGAAAAAAGTGTAAAATCCAGAAAGGCAGGACAGGCCATGGAGAACTGGGAGCCTTGTTATGCTGATGGGCAGGATGTAAATTTCCAACAGCCACTTGGGAAAAGTGTATGGTGTTTCCTGAAACATCTAAAAAAGAAAGCAACAGAGCCTAGGGCACTTCCACTTATGGTCCTATAGCTTAGGGAAATTAAAATCGAAAAGACACAGCCACCCCAAAGTTTGGGACGCCTCTGTTTACAACAACCTCGTTTACGGTACAAGTTCAATATCGCAAAGAGCGAAAAATGGATAAAGAAGTTGTGGTACTTACGTACAATGCAATATCACTCAGCAATGAAATCTATGTCATCAGGCCCATAGCAGCATAATGAGTGGATTCAGGTATGATGATTCTAACTGAAATAAGTCACACAGAAAAAGAAACATCGTAAGATATCACTAATACACGGAATGTAAACTTGGCTACACAGGAACTGAATTACAAAACAGAACAGGGTCTCAAATTTAGAAAACCAACTTATGCTTGCTTAAGGGGAAAGGTGAGTTGGGGTGCTGCATAAAACCAGAGATTGAAATGAGCACAGATAAAGTTCCTTAAGCCAAATATGTAATAGACAAGAGCTACTCCTTGCTCAACGAAATGGACTCAACACCCCATATTAAACGTCTAAGAATGTACCTGACTAGTAAGTATCTTAAAACCTATGGATTGCTATGTCTCCGAAAGAGAATCAAGCGTGTGTAGAGGGGCATAAAGGCAGCAGTGATAGGATTGGAGAGTTTCGGTGAGCAAATGAAGACCCTTTGAAGTCACATTGCATGGTACCCATTCCACGGGTCTCAACTCTCCAGGTTTCAGGGATTCTTCCTTCAGCTAAAACATGCATGTGGAACCCAGAGTATGATCAACCGTGTGATCGGGAGACGTGTTCAAATATGTCTCAGTTTTCGTCCCCTGGTACTCGGGTGCAACAATCCAGATGCTTTACTAAAACTCTCCCGACTTGGAGAGTCAGTGCCTTTAACCTCCTGTTTGGACCAGTTTGCAATTTCTGTGGAAGATGAACAGGAATAGGGAGAACCAATGAGAGACTAGCTGGAGGTGTCTGGACGGGCAAATTTAACTCTCATTTCCCACCAGGAAGAGGAATTAACCAAAGGCTCAGCGTGCCGTGCCGGAACCAGATTAGGGCCTGAAGCAATCCTGCGGTGTTGCGGCCAGCTCACAAGAAAGCGAGTTGAAGAAAGGAGCTCAGGGACACTGTAATTCACAAACCTGCAGAGTTATAAATGGCAACTATCGTCCAAAAATATACTGAAGTAAGGCTGCCAAGAGGACTTGAAAGCGGGGCAGAATTGCAGGAAACCGATTTCAGGAGGTAGACTGGAATTGCATTTAAAGCATAGGAAAAGAGGCAGAACGTCCACAATGATGCACTTGGCCAAAAAGGGCGTATGCGTTTTTTCCTGAATATATTCAGGAAAAAACGCATACGCACTTTTTGGCCAACCAAGCAAGCTTGCAAAGGAAATCTGCACTACAATGAAGTCTCACTTCCCCCCGGTCAAAAGGGCCATCTGAAAAAAGTGTAAAATCCAGAAAGGCAGGACAGGCCATGGAGAACTGGGAGCCTTGTTATGCTGATGGGCGGGATGTAAATGGCCAATAGCCACTCGGGAGAAGTGTATGGTGTTTCCTGAAACATCTAAAAATCAAAGCAACAGAGCCTAGGGCACTTCCACTTATGGTCCTATAGCTTAGGGAAATGAAAATCAAAACGACACAGCCACCCCAAAGTTTGGGACGCCTCTGTTTACAAGAACCTCGTTTACGGTACAAGTTCAATATCGCAGAAAGTGAAAAATGGATAAAGAAGTTGTGGTACTTACGTACAATGCAATATCACTCAGCAATGACATCTATGTCATCAGGCCCGTAACAGCATAAAGAGTGGATTCAGGTATGATGATTCTAACTGAAATAAGTCACACAGAAAAAGAAACATCATAAGATATCACTAATACACGGAATGTAAACTTGGCTACACAGGAACTGGATTACAAAACAGAACAGGGTCTCAAATTTAGAAAACCAACTTATGCTTGCTTAAGGGGAAAGGTGAGTTGGGGTGCTGCATAAAACCAGAGATTGAAATGAGCACAGAGTAAGTTCCTTAAGCCAAATATGGAATAGACAAGAGCTACTCCTTGCTCAACGAAATGGACTCAACACCCCATATTAAACGCCTAAGAATGTACCTGACTAGTAAGTATCTTAAAACCTATGGATTGCTATGTCTCCGAAAGGGAATCAAGCGTGTGTACAGGGGCATAAAGGCAGCAGTGATAGGATTGGAGAGGTTCGGTGAGCAAATGAAGACCCTTTGAAGTCATATTGCATGGTACCCATTCCACGGGTCTCAACTCTCCAGGTTTAAGGGATTCTTCCTTCAGCTAAAACATGCATGTGGAACCCAGAGTATGATCAACCGTGTGATCGGGAGACGTCTTCAAATATGTCTCCGTTCTCGTCCCCTGGTACTCGGGTGCAACATTCCAGACGCTTTACTAACACTCTCCCGACTTGGAGAGTCAGTGCCTTTAACCTCCTGTTTGTCCCAGTTTGCAATTTCTGCGGAAGATGAACAGGAAGAGGGAGAACCAATGAGAGACTAGCTGGAGGTGTGTGGACGGGCAAATTTAACTCTCATTTCCCACCAGGAAGAGGAATTAACCAAAGGCTCAGCGTGCCGTGCCGGAACCAGATTAGGGCCTGAAGCAATCCTGTGGTGTTGCGGCCAGCTCACAAGAAAGCGAGTTGAAGAAAGGAGCTCAGGGGCACTGTAATTCACAAACCTGCAGACTTATAAATGACAGCTATCGTCGAAAAATATACTGAAGTAAGGCTGCCAAGAGGACTTGAAAGCGGGGCAGAATTGCAGGAAACCGATTTCAGGAGGTAGACTGGAATTGCATTTAAAGCATAGGAAAAGAGGGAGAACGTCCACAATGATGCACTTGGCCAAAAAGGGCGTATGCGTTTTTTCCTGAATATATTCAGGAAAAAACGCATACGCCCTTTTTGGCCAACCAAGCAAGCTTGCAAAGGAAATCTGCACTACAATGAAGTCTCACTTCCCCCCGGTCAAAAGGGCCATCTGAAAAAAGTGTAAAATCCAGAAAGGCAGGACAGGCCATGGAGAACTGGGAGCCTTGTTATGCCGATGGGCGGGATGTAAATTGCCAACAGCCACTCGGGAGAAGTGTATGGTGTTTCCTGAAACATCTAAAAATCAAAGCAACAGAGCCTAGGGCACTTCCCCTTATGGTCCTATAGCTTAGGGAAATGAAAATCAAAACGACACAGCCACCCCAAAGTTTGGGACGGCTCTGTTTACAAGAACCTCGTTCACGGTACAAGTTCAATATCGCAGAAAGTGCAAAATGGATAAAGAAGTTGTGGTACTTACGTACAATGCAATATCACTCAGCAATGACATCTATGTCATCAGGCCCGTAGCAGCATAAAGAGTGGATTCAGGTATGATGATTCTAACTGAAATAAGTCACACAGAAAAAGAAACATCATAAGGTATCGCTAATACACGGAATGTAAACTTGGCTACACAGGAACTGGATTACAAAACAGAACAGGGTCTCAAATTTAGAAAACCAACTTATGCTTGCTTAAGGGGAAAGGTGAGTTGGGGTGCTGCATAAAACCAGAGATTGAAATGAGCACAGAGTAAGTTCCTTAAGCCAAATATGGAATAGACAAGAGCTACTCCTTGCTCAACGAAATGGACTCAACACCCCATATTAAACGCCTAAGAATGTACCTGACTAGTAAGTATCTTAAAACCTATGGATTGCTATGTCTCCGAAAGGGAAACAAGCGTGTGTACAGGGGCATAAACACAGCAGTGATAGGATTGGAGAGGTTCGGTGAGCAAATGAAGACCCTTTGAAGTCATATTGCATGGTACCCATTCCACGGGTCTCACCTCTCCAGGTTTAAGGGATTCTTCCTTCAGCTAAAACATGCATGTGGAACCCAGAGTATGATCAACCGGGTGATCGGGAGATGTGTTCAAATATGTCTCCGTTCTCGTCCCCTGGTACTCGGGTGCAACATTCCAGACGCTTTACTAACACTCTCCCGACTTGGAGAGTCAGTGCCTTTAACCTCCTGTTTGTCCCAGTTTGCAATTTCTGCAGAAGATGAACAGGAATAGGGAGAACCAATGAGAGACTAGCTGGAGGTGTCTGGACGGGCAAATTTAACTCTCATTTCCCACCAGGAAGAGGAATTAACCAAAGGCTCAGCGTGCCGTGCCGGAACCAGATTAGGGCCTGAAACAATCATGCGGTGTTGCGGCCAGCTCACAAGAAAGCGAATTGAAGAAAGGAGCTCAAGGGCACTGTAATTCACAAACCTGCAGAGTTATAAATGACAGCTATCGTCCAAAAATATACTGAAGTAAGGCTGCCAAGAGGACTTGAAAGCGGGGCAGAATTGCAGGAAACCGATTTCAGGAGGTAGACTGGAATTGCATTTTAAGCATAGGAAAAGAGGCAGAACGTCCACAATGATGCACATGGCCAAAAAGGGCGTATGCGTTTTTTCCTGAATATATTCAGGAAAAAACGCATACGCCCTTTTTGGCCAACCAAGCAAGCTTGCAAAGGAAATCTGCACTACAATGAAGTCTCACTTCCCCCCGGTCAAAAGGGCCATCTGAAAAAAGTGTAAAATCCAGAAAGGCAGGACAGGCCATGGAGAACTGGGAGCCTTGTTATGCTGATGGGCGGGATGTAAATTTCCAACAGCCACTTGGGAAAAGTGTATGGTGTTTCCTGAAACATCTAAAAAAGAAAGCAACAGAGCCTAGGGCACTTCCACTTATGGTCCTATAGCTTAGGGAAATTAAAATCGAAAAGACACAGCCACCCCAAGGTTTGGGACGCCTCTGTTTACAACAACCTCGTTTACGGTACAAGTTCAATATCGCAAAGAGCGAAAAATGGATAAAGAAGTTGTGGTACTTACGTACAATGCAATATCACTCAGCAATGAAATCTATGTCATCAGGCCCATAGCAGCATAATGAGTGGATTCAGGTATGATGATTCTAACTGAAATAAGTCACACAGAAAAAGAAACATCGTAAGATATCACTAATACACGGAATGTAAACTTGGCTACACAGGAACTGAATTACAAAACAGAACAGGGTCTCAAATTTAGAAAACCAACTTATGCTTGCTTAAGGGGAAAGGTGAGTTGGGGTGCTGCATAAAACCAGAGATTGAAATGAGCACAGATAAAGTTCCTTAAGCCAAATATGTAATAGACAAGAGCTACTCCTTGCTCAACGAAATGGACTCAACACCCCATATTAAACGTCTAAGAATGTACCTGACTAGTAAGTATCTTAAAACCTATGGATTGCTATGTCTCCGAAAGAGAATCAAGCGTGTGTAGAGGGGCATAAAGGCAGCAGTGATAGGATTGGAGAGTTTCGGTGAGCAAATGAAGACCCTTTGAAGTCACATTGCATGGTACCCATTCCACGGGTCTCAACTCTCCAGGTTTCAGGGATTCTTCCTTCAGCTAAAACATGCATGTGGAACCCAGAGTATGATCAACCGTGTGATCGGGAGACGTGTTCAAATATGTCTCAGTTTTCGTCCCCTGGTACTCGGGTGCAACAATCCAGATGCTTTACTAAAACTCTCCCGACTTGGAGAGTCAGTGCCTTTAACCTCCTGTTTGGACCAGTTTGCAATTTCTGTGGAAGATGAACAGGAATAGGGAGAACCAATGAGAGACTAGCTGGAGGTGTCTGGACGGGCAAATTTAACTCTCATTTCCCACCAGGAAGAGGAATTAACCAAAGGCTCAGCGTGCCGTGCCGGAACCAGATTAGGGCCTGAAGCAATCCTGCGGTGTTGCGGCCAGCTCACAAGAAAGCGAGTTGAAGAAAGGAGCTCAGGGACACTGTAATTCACAAACCTGCAGAGTTATAAATGGCAACTATCGTCCAAAAATATACTGAAGTAAGGCTGCCAAGAGGACTTGAAAGCGGGGCAGAATTGCAGGAAACCGATTTCAGGAGGTAGACTGGAATTGCATTTAAAGCATAGGAAAAGAGGCAGAACGTCCACAATGATGCACTTGGCCAAAAAGGGCGTATGCGTTTTTTCCTGAATATATTCAGGAAAAAACGCATACGCACTTTTTGGCCAACCAAGCAAGCTTGCAAAGGAAATCTGCACTACAATGAAGTCTCACTTCCCCCCGGTCAAAAGGGCCATCTGAAAAAAGTGTAAAATCCAGAAAGGCAGGACAGGCCATGGAGAACTGGGAGCCTTGTTATGCTGATGGGCGGGATGTAAATGGCCAATAGCCACTCGGGAGAAGTGTATGGTGTTTCCTGAAACATCTAAAAATCAAAGCAACAGAGCCTAGGGCACTTCCACTTATGGTCCTATAGCTTAGGGAAATGAAAATCAAAAAGACACAGCCACCCCAAAGTTTGGGACGGCTCTATTTACAAGAACCTCGTTTACGGTACAAGTTCAATATCGCAGAAAGTGAAAAATGGATAAAGAAGTTGTGGTACTTACGTACAATGCAATATCACTCAGCAATGACATCTATGTCATCAGGCCCGTAGCAGCATAAAGAGTGGATTCAGGTATGATGATTCTAACTGAAATAAGTCACACAGAAAAAGAAACATCATAAGATATCGCTAATACACGGAATATAAACTTAGCTACACAGGAACTGGATTACAAAACAGAACAGGGTCTCAAATTTAGAAAACCAACTTATGCTTGCTTAAGGGGAAAGGTGAGTTGGGGTGCTGCATAAAACCAGAGATTGAAATGAGCACAGAGTAAGTTCCTTAAGCCAAATATGGAATAGACAAGAGCTACTCCTTGCTCAACGAAATGGACTCAACACCCCATATTAAACGCCTAAGAATGTACCTGACTAGTAAGTATCTTAAAACCTATGGATTGCTATGTCTCCGAAAGGGAATCAAGCGTGTGTACAGGGGCATAAACGCAGCAGTGATAAGATTGGAGAGGTTCGGTGAGCAAATGAAGACCCTTTGAAGTCATATTGCATGCTAACCATTCCAAGGGTCTCAACTCTCCAGGTTTAAGGGATTCTTCCTTCAGCTAAAACATGCATGTGGAACCCAGAGTATGATCAACCGTGTGATCGGGAGACGTGTTCCAATATGTCTCCGTTCTCGTCCCCTGGTACTTGGGTGCAACATTCCAGACGCTTTACTAACATTCTCCCTTCTTGGAGAGTCAGTGCCTTTAACCTCCTGTTTGGCCCAGTTTGCAATTTCTGCGGAAGATGAACAGGAATAGCGAGAACCAATGAGAGACTAGCTGGAGGTGTCTGGACGGGCAAATTTAACTCTCATTTCCCACCAGGAAGAGGAATTAACCAAAGGCTCAGCGTGCCGTGCCAGAACCATATTAGGGACTGAAGCAATCCTGCGGTGTTGCGGCCAGCTCACAAGAAAGCGAGTTGAAGAAAGGAGCTCAGGGGCACTGTAATTCACAAACCTGCAGAGTTATAAATGACAGCTATCGTCCAAAAATATACTGAAGTAAGGCTGCCAAGAGGACTTGAAAGCGGGGCAGAATTGCAGGAAACCGATTTCAGGAGGTAGACTGGAATTGCATTTAAAGCATAGGAAAAGAGGCAGAACGTCCACAATGATGCACTTGGCCAAAAAGGGCGTATGCGTTTTTTCCTGAATATATTCAGGAAAAAACGCATACGCCCTTTTTGGCCAACCAAGCAAACTTGCAAAGGAAATCTGCACTACAATGAAGTCTCACTTCCCCCCGGTCAAAAGGGCCATCTGAAAAAAGTGTAAAATCCAGAAAGGCAGGACAGGCCATGGAGAACTGGGAGCCTTGTTATGCACATGGGCGGGATGTAAATTGCCAACAGCCACTCGGGAGAAGTGTATGGTGTTTCCTGAAACATCTAAAAAACAAAGCAACAGAGCCCAGGGCATTTCCACTTATGGTCCTATAGCTTAGGGAAATGAAAATCAAAAAGACACAGCCACCCCAAAGTTTGGGACGGCTCTGTTTACAAGAAGCTCGTTTACGGTACAAGTTCAATATCGCAGAAAGTGAAAAATGGATAAAGAAATTGTGGTACTTACGTACAATGCAATATCACTCAGCAATGGCATCTATGTCATCAGGCCCGTAGCAGCATAAAGAGTGGATTCAGGTATGATGATTCTAACTGAAATAAGTCACACAGAAAAAGAAACATCATAAGATATCACTAATACACGGAATGTAAACTTGGCTACACAGGAACTGGATTACAGAACAGAACAGGGTCTCAAATTTAGAAAACCAACTTATGCTTGCTTAAGGGGAAAGGTGAGTTGGGGTGCTGCATAAAACCAGAGATTGAAATGAGCACAGAGTAAGTTCCTTAAGCCAAATATGGAATAGACAAGAGCTACTCCTTGCTCAACGAAATGGACTCAACACCGCATATTAAACGCCTAAGAACGTACCTGACTAGTAAGTATCTTAAAACCTATGGATTGCTATGTCTCCGAAAGGGAATCAAGCGTGTGTACAGGGGCATAAACGCAGCAGTGATAGGATTGGAGAGGTTCGGTGAGCAAATGAAGACCCTTTGAAGTCATATTGCATGGTACCCTTTCCACGGGTCTCAAATCTCCAGGTTTAAGGGATTCTTCCTTCAGCTAAAACATGCATGTGGAACCCAGAGTATGATCAACCGTGTGATCGGGAGACGTCTTCAAATATGTCTCCGTTCTCGTCCCCTGGTACTCGGGTGCAACATTCCAGACGCTTTACTAACACTCTCCCGACTTGGAGAGTCAGTGCCTTTAACCTCCTGTTTGGCCCAGTTTGCAATTTCTGCGGAAGATGAACAGGAATAGGGAGAACCAATGAGAGACTAGCTGGAGGTGTCTGGACGGGCAAATTTAACTCTCATTTCCCACCAGGAAGAGGAATTAACCAAAGGCTCAGCGTGCCGTGCCAGAACCATATTAGGGACTGAAGCAATCCTGCGGTGTTGCGGCCAGCTCACAAGAAAGCGAGTTGAAGAAAGGAGCTCAGGGGCACTGTAATTCACAAACCTGCAGACTTATAAATGACAGCTATCGTCGAAAAATATAGTGAAGTAAGGCTGCCAAGAGGACTTGAAAGCGGGGCAGAATTGCAGGAAACCGATTTCAGGAGGTAGACTGGAATTGCATTTAAAGCATAGGAAAAGAGGCAGAACGTCCACAATGATGCACTTGGCCAAAAAGGGCGTATGCGTTTTTTCCTGAATATATTCAGGAAAAAACGCATACGCCCTTTTTGGCCAACCAAGCAAGCTTGCAAAGGAAATCTGCACTACAATGAAGTCTCACTTCCCCCTGGTCAATAGGGCCATCTGAAAAAAGTGTAAAATCCAGAAAGGCAGGACAGGCCATGGAGAACTGGGAGCCTTGTTATGCCCATGGGCGGGATGTAAATTGCCAACAGCCACTCGGGAGAAGTGTATGGTGTTTCCTGAAACATCTAAAAAACAAAGCAACAGAGCCCAGGGCATTTCCACTTATGGCCCTATAGCTTAGGGAAATGAAAATCAAAAAGACACAGCCACCCCAAAGTTTGGGACGGCTCTGTTTACAAGAAGCTCGTTTACGGTACAAGTTCAATATCGCAGAAAGTGAAAAATGGATAAAGAAATTGTGGTACTTACGTACAATGCAATATCACTCAGCAATGACATCTATGTCATCAGGCCCGTAGCAGCATAAAGAGTGGATTCAGGTATGATGATTCTAACTGAAATAAGTCACACAGAAAAAGAAACATCATAAGATATCACTAATACACGGAATGTAAACTTGGCTACACAGGAACTGGATTACAAAACAGAACAGGGTCTCAAATTTAGAAAACCAACTTATGCTTGCTTAAGGGGAAAGGTGAGTTGGGGTGCTGCATAAAACCAGAGATTGAAATGAGCACAGAGTAAGTTCCTTAAGCCAAATATGGAATAGACAAGAGCTACTCCTTGCTCAACGAAATGGACTCAACACCCCATATTAAACGCCTAAGAATGTACCTGACTAGTAAGTATCTTAAAACCTATGGATTGCTATGTCTCCGAAAGGGAATCAAGCGTGTGTACAGGGGCATAAAGGCAGCAGTGATAGGATTGGAGAGGTTCGGTGAGCAAATGAAGACCCTTTGAAGTCATATTGCATGGTACCCATTCCACGGGTCTCAACTCTCCAGGATTAAGGGATTCTTCCTTCAGCTAAAACATGCATGTGGAACCCAGAGTATGATCAACCGTGTGATCGGGAGACGTCTTCAAATATGTCTCCGTTCTCGTCCCCTGGTACTCGGGTGCAGCATTCCAGACGCTTTACTAACACTCTCCCGACTTGGAGAGTCAGTGCCTTTAACCTCCTGTTTGGCCCAGTTTGCAATTTCTGCGGAAGATGAACAGGAATAGGGAGAACCAATGAGAGACTAGCTGGAGGTGTCTGGACGGACAAATTTAACTCTCATTTCCCACCAGGAAGAGGAATTAACCAAAGGCTCAGCGTGCCGTGCCGGAACCATATTAGGGCCTGAAGCACTCCTGCGGTGTTGCGGCCAGCTCACAAGAAAGCGAATTGAAGAAAGGAGCTCAGGGGCACTGTAATTCACAATCCTGCAGAGTTATAAATGACAGCTATCGTCCAAAAATATACTGAAGTAAGGCTGCCAAGAGGACTTGAAAGCGGGGCAGAATTGCAGGCAACCGATTTCAGGAGGTAGACTGGAATTGCATTTAAAGCATAGGAAAAGAGGCAGAACGTCCACAATGATGCACTTGGCCAAAAAGGGCGTATGCGTTTTTTCCTGAATATATTCAGGAAAAAACGCATACGCCCTTTTTGGCCAACCAAGCAAGCTTGCAAAGGAAATCTGCACTACAATGAAGTCTCACTTCCCCCCGGTCAAAAGGGCCATCTGAAAAAAGTGTAAAATCCTGAAAGACAGGACAGGCCATGGAGAACTGGGAGCCTTGTTATGCTGATGGGCGGGATGTAAATTGCCAACAGCCACTCGGGAGAAGTGTATGGTGTTTCCTGAAACATCTAAAAAACAAAGCAACAGAGCCTAGGGCACTTCCACTTATGGTCCTATAGCTTAGGGCAATGAAAATCAAAAAGACACAGCCACCCCAAAGTTTGGGACGGCTCTGTTTACAAGAACCTCGTTTACGGTACAAGATCAATATCGCAGAAAGTGAAAAATGGATGAAGAAGTTGTGGTACTTACGTACAATGCAATATCACTCAGCAATGACATCTATGTCATCAGGCCCATAACAGCATAATGAGTGGATTCAGGTATGATGATTCTAACTGAAATAAGTCACACAGAAAAAGAAACATCATAAGATATCACTAATACACGGAATGTAAACTTGGCAACACAGGAACTGAATTCCAAAACAGAACAGGGTCTCAAATTTAGAAAACCAACTTATGCTTGCTTAAGGGGAAAGGTGAGTTGGGGTGCTGCATAAAACCAGAGATTGAAATGAGCACAGATAAAGTTCCTTAAGCCAAATATGGAATAGACAAGAGCTACTCCTTGCTCAACGAAGTGGACTCAACACCCCATATTAAACGCCTAAGAACGTACCTGACTAGTAAGTATCTTAAAACCTATGGATTGCTATGTCTCCGAAAGGGAATCAAGCGTGTGTACAGGGGCATAAACGCAGCAGTGATAGGATTGGAGAGGTTCGGTGAGCAAATGAAGACCCTTTGAAGTCATATTGCATGGTACCCATTCCATGGGTCTCAACTCTCCAGGTTTAAGGGATTCTTCCTTCAGCTAAAACATGCATGTGGAACCCAGAGTATGATCAACCGTGTGATCGTGAGACGTGTTCAAATATGTCTCCGTTCTCGTCCCCTGGTACTCGGGTGCAACATTCCAGACTCTTTACTAACACTCTCCCGACTTGGAGAGTCAGTGCCTTTAACCTCCTGTTTGGCCCAGTTTGCAATTTCTGCGGAAGATGAACAGGAATAGGGAGAACCAATGAGAGACTAGCTGGAGATGTCTGGACGGGCAAATTTAACTCTCATTTCCCACCAGGAAGAGGAATTAACCAAAGGCTCAGCGTGCCATGCCGGAACCAGATTAGGGCCTGAAGCAATCCTGCGGTGTTGCGGCCAGCTCACAAGAAAGCGAGTTGAAGAAAGGAGCTCAGGGACACTGTATTTCACAAACCTGCAGAGTTGTAAATGGCAACTATCGACCAAAAATATACTGAAGTAAGGCTGCCAAGAGGACTTGAAAGCGGGGCAGAATTGCAGGAAACCGATTTCAGGAGGTAGACTGGAATTGCATTTAAAGCATAGGAAAAGAGGCAGAACGTCCACAATGATGCACTTGGCCAAAAAGGGCGTATGCGTTTTTTCCTGAATATATTCAGGAAAAAACGCATACGCCCTTTTTGGCCAACCAAGCAAGCTTGCAAAGGAAATCTGCACTACAATGAAGTCTCACTTCCCCCCGGTCAAAAGGGCCATCTGAAAAAAGTGTAAAATCCAGAAAGGCAGGACAGGCCATGGAGAACTGGGAGCCTTGTTATGCCGATGGGCGGGATGTAAATTGCCAACAGCCACTCGGTAGAAGTGTATGGTGTTTCCTGAAACATCTAAAAAACAAAGCAACAGAGCCTAGGGCACTTCCACTTATGGTCCTATAGCTTAGGGAAATGAAAATCAAAACGACACAGCCACCCCAAAGTTTGGGACGGCTCTGTTTACAAGAACCTCGTTTACGGAACGAGTTCAATATCGCAGAAAGTGAAAAATGGATGAAGAAATTGTGGTACTTACGTACAATGCAATATCACTCAGCAATGACATCTATGTCATCAGGCCCATAGCAGCATAAAGAGTGAATTCAGGTATGATGATTCTAACTGAAATAAGTCACACAGAAAAAGAAACATCATAAGATATCACTAATACACGGAATGTAAACTTGGCTGCACAGGAACTGGATTACAAAACAGAACAGGGTCTCAAATTTAGAAAACCAACTTATGCTTGCTTAAGGGGAAAGGTGAGTTGGGGTGCTGCATAAAACCAGAGATTGAAATGAGCACAGAGTAAGTTCCTTAAGCCAAATATGGAATAGACAAGAGCTACTCCTTGCTCAACGAAATGGACTCAACACCCCATATTAAACGCCTAAGAATGTACCTGACTAGTAAGTATCTTAAAACCTATGGATTGCTATGTCTCCGAAAGGGAATCAAGCGTGTGTACAGGGGCATAAAGGCAGCAGTGATAGGATTGGAGAGGTTCGGTGAGCAAATGAAGACCCTTTGAAGTCATATTGCATGGTACCCATTCCACGGGTCTCAACTCTCCAGGATTAAGGGATTCTTCCTTCAGCTAAAACATGCATGTGGAACCCAGAGTATGATCAACCGTGTGATCGGGAGACGTCTTCAAATATGTCTCCGTTCTCGTCCCCTGGTACTCGGGTGCAGCATTCCAGACGCTTTACTAACACTCTCCCGACTTGGAGAGTCAGTGCCTTTAACCTCCTGTTTGGCCCAGTTTGCAATTTCTGCGGAAGATGAACAGGAATAGGGAGAACCAATGAGAGACTAGCTGGAGGTGTCTGGACGGACAAATTTAACTCTCATTTCCCACCAGGAAGAGGAATTAACCAAAGGCTCAGCGTGCCGTGCCGGAACCAGATTAGGGCCTGAAGCAATCCTGCGGTGTTGCGGCCAGCTCACAAGAAAGCGAATTGAAGAAAGGAGCTCAGGGGCACTGTAATTCACAATCCTGCAGAGTTATAAATGACAGCTATCGTCCAAAAATATACTGAAGTAAGGCTGCCAAGAGGACTTGAAAGCGGGGCAGAATTGCAGGCAACCGATTTCAGGAGGTAGACTGGAATTGCATTTAAAGCATAGGAAAAGAGGCAGAACGTCCACAATGATGCACTTGGCCAAAAAGGGCGTATGCGTTTTTTCCTGAATATATTCAGGAAAAAACGCATACGCCCTTTTTGGCCAACCAAGCAAGCTTGCAAAGGAAATCTGCACTACAATGAAGTCTCACTTCCCCCCGGTCAAAAGGGCCATCTGAAAAAAGTGTAAAATCCTGAAACACAGGACAGGCCATGGAGAACTGGGAGCCTTGTTATGCTGATGGGCGGGATGTAAATTGCCAACAGCCACTCGGGAGAAGTGTATGGTGTTTCCTGAAACATCTAAAAAACAAAGCAACAGAGCCTAGGGCACTTCCACTTATGGTCCTATAGCTTAGGGCAATGAAAATCAAAAAGACACAGCCACCCCAAAGTTTGGGACGGCTCTGTTTACAAGAACCTCGTTTACGGTACAAGATCAATATCGCAGAAAGTGAAAAATGGATGAAGAAGTTGTGGTACTTACGTACAATGCAATATCACTCAGCAATGACATCTATGTCATCAGGCCCATAACAGCATAATGAGTGGATTCAGGTATGATGATTCTAACTGAAATAAGTCACACAGAAAAAGAAACATCATAAGATATCACTAATACACGGAATGTAAACTTGGCAACACAGGAACTGAATTCCAAAACAGAACAGGGTCTCAAATTTAGAAAACCAACTTATGCTTGCTTAAGGGGAAAGGTGAGTTGGGGTGCTGCATAAAACCAGAGATTGAAATGAGCACAGATAAAGTTCCTTAAGCCAAATATGGAATAGACAAGAGCTACTCCTTGCTCAACGAAGTGGACTCAACACCCCATATTAAACGCCTAAGAACGTACCTGACTAGTAAGTATCTTAAAACCTATGGATTGCTATGTCTCCGAAAGGGAATCAAGCGTGTGTACAGGGGCATAAACGCAGCAGTGATAGGATTGGAGAGGTTCGGTGAGCAAATGAAGACCCTTTGAAGTCATATTGCATGGTACCCATTCCATGGGTCTCAACTCTCCAGGTTTAAGGGATTCTTCCTTCAGCTAAAACATGCATGTGGAACCCAGAGTATGATCAACCGTGTGATCGGGAGACGTGATCAAATATGTCTCCGTTCTCGTCCCCTGGTACTCGGGTGCAACATTCCAGACGCTTTACTAACACTCTCCCGACTTGGAGAGTCAGTACCTTTAACCTCCTGTTTGTCCCAGTTTGCAATTTCTGCGGAAGATGAACAGGAATAGGGAGAACCAATGAGAGACTAGCTGGAGGTGTCTGGACGGGCAAATTTAACTCTCATTTCCCACCAGGAAGAGGAATTAACCAAAGGCTCAGCGTGCCGTGCCGGAACCAGATTAGGGCCTGAAGCAATCCTGCGGTGTTGCGGCCAGCTCACAAGAAAGCGAGTTGAAGAAAGGAGCTCAGGGGCACTGTAATTCACAAACCTGCAGACTTATAAATGACAGCTATCGTCGAAAAATATACTGAAGTAAGGCTGCCAAGAGGACTTGAAAGCGGGGCAGAATTGCAGGAAACCGATTTCAGGAGGTAGACTGGAATTGCATTTAAAGCATAGGAAAAGAGGCAGAACGTCCACAATCATGCACTTGGCCAAAAAGGGCGTATGCGTTTTTTCCTGAATATATTCAGGAAAAAACGCATACGCCCTTTTTGGCCAACCAAGCAAGCTTGCAAAGGAAATCTGCACTACAATGAAGTCTCACTTCCCCCCGGTCAAAAGGGCCATCTGAAAAAAGTGTAAAATCCAGAAAGGCAGGACAGGCCATGGAGAACTGGGAGCCTTGTTATGCCGATGGGCGGGATGTAAATTGCCAACAGCCACTCGGGAGAAGTGTATGGTGTTTCCTGAAACATCTAAAAATCAAAGCAACAGAGCCTAGGGCACTTCCCCTTATGGTCCTATAGCTTAGCGAAATGAAAATCAAAAAGACACAGCCACCCCAAAGTTTGGGACGGCTCTGTTTACAAGAACCTCGTTTACGGTACAAGTTCAATATCGCAGGAAGTGCAAAATGAATAAAGAAGTTGTGGTACTTACGTACAATGCAATATCACTCAGCAATGACATCTATGTCATCAGGCCCGTAGCAGCATAAAGAGTGGATTCATGTATGATGATTCTAACTGAAATAAGTCACACAGAAAAAGAAACATCATAAGATATCGCTAATACACGGAATGTAAACTTGGCTACACAGGAACTGGATTACAAAACAGAACAGGGTCTCAAATTTAGAAAACCAACTTATGCTTGCTTAAGGGGAAAGGTGAGTTGGGGTGCTGCATAAAACCAGAGATTGAAATGAGCACAGAGTAAGTTCCTTAAGCCAAATATGGAATAGACAAGAGCTACTCCTTGCTCAACGAAATGGACTCAACACCCCATATTAAACGCCTAAGAATGTACCTGACTAGTAAGTATCTTAAAACCTATGGATTGCTATGTCTCCGAAAGGGAATCAAGCGTGTGTACAGGGGCATAAAGGCAGCAGTGATAGGATTAGAGAGGTTCGGTGAGCAAATGAAGACCCTTTGAAGTCATATTGCATGCTAACCATTCCAAGGGTCTCAACTCTCCAGGTTTAAGGGATTCTTCCTTCAGCTAAAACATGCATGTGGAACCCAGAGTATGATCAACCGTGTGATCGGGAGACGTCTTCAAATATGTCTCCGTTCTCGTCCCCTGGTACTCGGGTGCAACATTCCAGACACTTTAGTAACACTCTCCCGACTTGGAGAGTCAGTGCCTTTAACCTCCTGTTTGGCCCAGTTTGCAATTTCTGCGGAAGATGAACAGGAATAGGGAGAACCAATGAGAGACTAGCTGGAGGTGTCTGGACGGGCAAATTTAACTCTCATTTCCCACCAGGAAGAGGAATTAACCAAAGGCTCAGCGTGCCGTGCCAGAACCATATTAGGGACTGAAGCAATCCTGCGGTGTTGCGGCCAGCTCACAAGAAAGCGAGTTGAAGAAAGGAGCTCAGGGGCACTGTAATTCACAAACCTGCAGAGTTATAAATGACAGCTATCGTCCAAAAATATACTGAAGTAAGGCTGCCAAGAGGACTTGAAAGCGGGGCAGAATTGCAGGAAACCGATTTCAGGAGGTAGACTGGAATTGCATTTAAAGCATAGGAAAAGAGGCAGAACGTCCACAATGATGCACTTGGCCAAAAAGGGCGTATGCGTTTTTTCCTGAATATATTCAGGAAAAAACGCATACGCCCTTTTTGGCCAACCAAGCAAACTTGCAAAGGAAATCTGCACTAAAATGAAGTCTCACTTCCCCCCGGTCAAAAGGGCCATCTGAAAAAAGTGTACAATCCAGAAAGGCAGGACAGGCCATGGAGAACTGGGAGCCTTGTTATGCCCATGGGCGGGATGTAAATTGCCAACAGCCACTCGGGAGAAGTGTATGGTGTTTCCTGAAACATCTAAAAAACAAAGCAACAGAGCCTAGGGCACTTCCACTTATGGTCCTATAGCTTAGGGAAATGAAAATCAAAAAGACACAGCCACCCCAAAGTTTGGGACGGCTCTGTTTACAAGAACCTCGTTTATGGTAGAAGTTCAATATCGCAGAAAGTGAAAAATGGATGAAGAAGTTGTGGTACTTACGTACAATGCAATATCACTCAGCAATGACATCTATGTCATCAGGCCCGTAGCAGCATAATGAGTGGATTCAGGTATGATGATTCTAACTGAAATAAGTCACACAGAAAAAGAAACATCATAAGATATCACTAATACACGGAATGTAAACTTGGCTACACAGGAACTGGATTACAAAACAGAACAGGGTCTCAAATTTAGAAAACCAACTTATGCTTGCTTAAGGGGAAAGGTGAGTTGGGGTGCTGCATAAAACCAGAGATTGAAATGAGCACAGAGTAAGTTCCTTAAGCCAAATATGGAATAGACAAGAACTAATCCTTGCTCAACGAAATGGACTCAACACTCCATATTAAACGCCTAAGAATGTACCTGACTAGTAAGTATCTTAAAACCTATGGATTGCTATGTCTCCGAAAGGGAATCAAGCGTGTGTACAGGGGCATAAACGCAGCAGTGATAGGATTGGAGAGGTTCGGTGAGAAAATGAAGACCCTTTGAAGTCATATTGCATGGTACCCATTCCACGGGTCTCAACTCTCCAGGTTTAAGGGATTCTTCCTTCAGCTAAAACATGCATGTGGAACCCAGAGTATGATCAACCGAGTGATCGGGAGACGTCTTCAAATATGCCTCCGTTCTCGTCACCTGGTACTCGGGTGCAACATTCCAGACGCTTTACTAACACTCTCCCAACTTGGAGAGTCAGTGCCTTTAACCTCCTGTTTGGCCCAGTTTGCAATTTCTGTGGAAGATGAACAGGAATAGGGAGAACCAATGAGAGACTAGCTGGAGGTGTCTGGACGGGCAAATTTAACTCTCATTTCCCACCAGAAAGAGGAATTAACCAAAGGCTCAGCGTGCCGTGCCAGAACCAGATTAGGGCCTGAAGCAATCCTGCGGTGTTGCGGCCAGCTCACAAGAAAGCGAGTTGAAGAAAGGAGCTCAGGGGCACTGTAATTCACAAACCTGCAGAGTTATAAATGACAGCTATCGTCCAAAAATATACTGAAGTAAGGCTGCCAAGAGGACTTGAAAGCGGGGCAGAATTGCAGGAAACCGATTTCAGGAGGTAGACTGGAATTGCATTGAAAGCATAGGAAAAGAGGCAGAACGTCCACAATGATGCACTTGGCCAAAAAGGGCGTATGCGTTTTTTCCTGAATATATTCAGGAAAAAACGCATACGCACTTTTTGGCCAACCAAGCAAGCTTGCAAAGGAAATCTGCACTACAATGAAGTCTCACTTCCCCCCGGTCAAAAGGGCCATCTGAAAAAAGTGTAAAATCCAGAAAGGCAGGACAGGCCATGGAGAACTGGGAGCCTTGTTATGCTGATGGGCGGGATGTAAATTGCCAACAGCCACTCGGGAGAAGTGTATGGTGTTTCCTGAAACATCTAAAAAACAAAGCAACAGAGCCTAGGGCACTTCCACTTATGGTCCTATAGCTTAGGGAAATGAAAATCAAAAAGACACAGCCACCCCAAAGTTTGGGACGGCTCTGTTTACAAGAAGCTCGTTTACGGTACAAGTTCAATATCGCAGAAAGTGAAAAATGGATAAAGAAGTTGTGGTACTTACGTACAATGCAATATCACTCAGCAATGACATCTATGTCATCAGGCCCGTAGCAGCATAAAGAGTGGATTCAGGTATCATGATTCTAACTGAAATAAGTCACACAGAAAAAGAAACATCATAAGATATCACTAATACACGGAATGTAAACTTGGCTACATAGGAACTGGATTACAAAACAGAACAGGGTCTCAAATTTAGAAAACCAACTTATGCTTGCTTAAGGGGAAAGGTGAGTTGGGATGCTGCATAAAACCAGAGATTGAAATGAGCACAGATAATGTTCCTTAAGCCAAATATGGAATAGACAAGAGCTACTCCTTGCTCAACGAAATGGACTCAACACCCCATATTAAACGCCTAAGAATGTACCTGACTAGTAAGTATCTTAAAACCTATGGATTGCTATGTCTCCGAAAGGGAATCAAGCGTGTGTACAGGGGCATAAAGGAAGCAGTGATAGGATTGGAGAGGTTCGGTGAGCAAATGAAGACCCTTTGAAGTCATATTGCATGGTACCCATTCCACGGGTCTCAACTCTCCAGGTTTAAGGGATACTTCCTTCAGCTAAAACATGCATGTGGAACCCAGAGTATGATCAACTGTGTGATCGGGAGACGTGTTCAAATATGTCTCCGTTCTCGTCCCCTGGTACTCGGGTGCAACATTCCAGACTCTTTACTAACACTCTCCCGACTTGGAGAGTCAGTGCCTTTAACCTCCTGTTTGGCCCAGTTTGCAATTTCTGCGGAAGATGAACAGGAATAGGGAGAACCAATGAGAGACTAGCTGGAGGTGTCTGGACGGGCAAATTTAACTCTCATTTCCCACCAGGAAGAGGAATTAACCAAAGGCTCAGCGTGCCATGCCGGAACCAGATTAGGGCCTGAAGCAATCCTGCGGTGTTGCGGGCAGCTCACAAGAAAGCGAGTTGAAGAAAGGAGCTCAGGGACACTGTAATTCACAAACCTGCAGAGTTATAAATGACAGCTATCGTCCAAAAATATACTGAAGTAAGGCTGCCAAGAGGACTTGAAAGCGGGGCAGAATTGCAGGAAACCGATTTCAGGAGGTAGACTGGAATTGCATTTAAAGCATAGGAAAAGAGGCAGAACGTCCACAATGATGCACTTGGCCAAAAAGGGCGTATGCATTTTTTCCTGAATATATTCAGGAAAAAACGCATACGACCTTTTTGTCCAACCAAGCAAGCTTGCAAAGGAAATCTGCACTACAATGAAGTCTCACTTCCCCCGGTCAAAAGGCCCATCTGAAAAAAGTGTAAAATCCAGAAAGGCAGGACAGGCCATGGAGAACTGGGAGCCTTGTTATGCTGATGGGCCGGATGTAAATTGCCAACAGACACTCGGGAGAAGTGTATGGTGTTTCCTGAAACATCTAAAAAACAAAGCAACAGAGCCTAGGGCACTTCCACTTATGGTCCTATAGCTTAGGGAAATGAAAATCAAAACGACACAGCCACCCCAAAATTTGGGACGGCTCTGTTTACAAGAACCTCGTTTACGGTACAAGTTCAATATCGCAGAAAGTGAAAAATGGATAAAGAAGTTGTGGTACTTACGTACAATGCAATATCACTCAGCAATGACATCTATGTCATCAGGCCCGTAGCAGCATAAAGAGTGGATTCAGGTATGATGATTCTAACTGAAATAAGTCACACAGAAAAAGAAACATCATAAGATATCACTAATACACGGAATGTAAACTTGGCTACACAGGAACTGGATTACAAAACAGAACAGGGTCTCAAATTTAGAAAACCAACTTATGCTTGCTTAAGGGGAAAGGTGAGTTGGGGTGCTGCATAAAACCAGAGATTGAAATGAGCACAGAGTAAGTTCCTTAAGCCAAATATGGAATAGACAAGAACTAATCCTTGCTCAACGAAATGGACTCAACACTCCATATTAAACGCCTAAGAATGTACCTGACTAGTAAGTATCTTAAAACCTATGGATTGCTATGTCTCCGAAAGGGAAACAAGCGTGTGTACAGGGGCATAAACACAGCAGTGATAGGATTGGAGAGGTTCGGTGAGCAAATGAAGACCCTTTGAAGTCATATTGCATGGTACCCATTCCACGGGTCTCAACTCTCCAGGTTTAAGGGATTCTTCCTTCAGCTAAAACATGCATGTGGAACCCAGAGTATGATCAACCATGTGATTGGGAGACGTGTTCAAATATGTCTCCGTTCTCGTCCCCTGGTACTCGGGTGCAACATTCCAGACACTTTACTAACACTCTCCCGACTTGGAGAGTCAGTGCCTTTAACATCCTGTTTGTCCCAGTTTGCAATTTCTGCGGAAGATGAACAGGAATAGGGAGAACCAATGAGAGACTAGCTGGAGGTGTCTGGACGGGCAAATTTAACTCTCATTTCCCACCAGGAAGAGGAATTAACCAAAGGCTCAGCGTGCCGTGCCGGAACCAGATTAGGGCCTGAAGCAATCCTGCGGTGTTGCGGCCAGCTCACAAGAAAGCGAGTTGAAGAAAGGAGCTCAGGGGCACTGTAATTCACAAACCTGCAGAGTTATAAATGACAGCTATCGTCCAAAAATATACTGAAGTAAGGCTGCCAAGAGGACTTGAAAGCGGGGCAGAATTGCAGGAAACCGATTTCAGGAGGTAGACTGGAATTGCATTTAAAGCATAGGAAAAGAGGCAGAACGTCCACAATGATGCACTTGGCCAAAAAGGGCGTATGCGTTTTTTCCTGAATATATTCAGGAAAAAACGCATACGCCCTTTTTGGCCAACCAAGCAAGCTTGCAAAGGAAATCTGCACTACAATGAAGTCTCACTTCCCCCCGGTCAAAAGGGCCATCTGAAAAAAGTGTAAAATCCAGAAAGGCAGGACAGGCCATGGAGAACTGGGAGCCTTGTTATGCCGATGGGCGGGATGTAAATTGCCAACAGCCACTCGGGAGAAGTGTATGGTGTTTCCTGAAACATCTAAAAAACAAAGCAACAGAGCCTAGGGCACTTCCACTTATGGTCCTATAGCTTAGGGAAATGAAAATCAAAACGACACAGCCACCCCAAAGTTTGGGACGGCTCTGTTTACAAGAACCTCGTTTACGGTACAAGTTCAATATCGCAGAAAGTGAAAAATGGATAAAGAAGTTGTGGTACTTACGTACAATGCAATATCACTCAGCAATGACGTCTATGTCATCAGGCCCATAGCAGCATAAAGAGTGGATTCAGGTATGATGATTCTAACTGAAATAAGTCACACAGAAAAAGAAACATCATAAGATATCACTAATACACGGAATGTAAACTTGGCTACACAGGAACTGGATTACAAAACAGAACAGGGTCTCAAATTTAGAAAACCAACTTATGCTTGCTTAAGGGGAAAGGTGAGTTGGGGTGCTGCATAAAACCAGAGATTGAAATGAGCACAGAGTAAGTTCCTTAAGCCAAATATGGAATAGACAAGAGCTACTCCTTGCTCAACGAAATGGACTCAACACCCCATATTAAACGCCTAAGAATGTACCTGACTAGTAAGTATCTTAAAACCTATGGAATGCTATGTCTCCGAAAGGGAATCAAGCGTGTGTACAGGGGCATAAAGGCAGCAGTGATAGGATTGGAGAGGTTCGGTGAGCAAATGAAGACCCTTTGAAGTCATATTGCATGGTACCCATTCCACGGGTCTCAACTCTCCAGGATTAAGGGATTCTTCCTTCAGCTAAAACATTCATGTGGAACCCAGAGTATGATCAACCGTGTGATCGGGAGACGTCTTCAAATATGTCTCCGTTCTCGTCCCCTGGTACTCGGGTGCAGCATTCCAGACGCTTTACTAACACTCTCCCGACTTGGAGAGTCAGTGCCTTTAACCTCCTGTTTGGCCCAGTTTGCAATTTCTGCGGAAGATGAACAGGAATAGGGAGAACCAATGAGAGACTAGCTGGAGGTGTCTGGACGGACAAATTTAACTCTCATTTCCCACCAGGAAGAGGAATTAACCAAAGGCTCAGCGTGCCGTGCCGGAACCAGATTAGGGCCTGAAGCAATCCTGCGGTGTTGCGGCCAGCTCACAAGAAAGCGAATTGAAGAAAGGAGCTCAGGGGCACTGTAATTCACAATCCTGCAGAGTTATAAATGACAGCTATAGTCCAAAAATATACTGAAGTAAGGCTGCCAAGAGGACTTGAAAGCGGGGCAGAATTGCAGGCAACCGATTTCAGGAGGTAGACTGGAATTGCATTTAAAGCATAGGAAAAGAGGCAGAACGTCCACAATGATGCACTTGGCCAAAAAGGGCGTATGCGTTTTTTCCTGAATATATTCAGGAAAAAACGCATACGCCCTTTTTGGCCAACCAAGCAAGCTTGCAAAGGAAATCTGCACTACAATGAAGTCTCACTTCCCCCCGGTCAAAAGGGCCATCTGAAAAAAGTGTAAAATCCAGAAAGGCAGGACAGGCCATGGAGAACTGGGAGCCTTGTTATGCCGATGGGCGGGATGTAAATTGCCAACAGCCACTCGGGAGAAGTGTATGGTGTTTCCTGAAACATCTAAAAAACAAAGCAACAGAGCCTAGGGCACTTCCACTTATGGTCCTATAGCTTAGGGAAATGAAAATCAAAACGACACAGCCACCCCAAAGTTTGGGACGGCTCTGTTTACAAGAACCTCGTTTACGGTACAAGTTCAATATCGCAGAAAGTGAAAAATGGATGAAGAAGTTGTGGTACTTACGTACAATGCAATATCACTCAGCAATGACATCTATGTCATCAGGCCCGTAGCAGCATAAAGAGTGGATTCAGGTATGATGATTCTAACTGAAATAAGTCACACAGAAAAAGAAACATCATAAGATATCACTAATACACGGAATGTAAACTTGGCTACACAGGAACTGGATTACAAAACAGAACAGGGTCTCAAATTTAGAAAACCAACTTATGCTTGCTTAAGGGGAAAGGTGAGTTGGGGTGCTGCATAAAACCAGAGATTGAAATGAGCACAGAGTAAGTTCCTTAAGCCAAATATGGAATAGACAAGAGCTACTCCTTGCTCAACGAAATGGACTCAACACCCCATATTAAACGCCTAAGAATGTACCTGACTAGTAAGTATCTTAAAACCTATGGATTGCTATGTCTCCGAAAGGGAATCAAGCGTGTGTACAGGGGCATAAAGGCAGCAGTGATAGGATTGGAGAGGTTCGGTGAGCAAATGAAAACCCTTTGAAGTCATATTGCATGGTACCCATTCCACGGGTCTCAACTCTCCAGGATTAAGGGATTCTTCCTTCAGCTAAAACATGCATGTGGAACCCAGAGTATGATCAACCGTGTGATCTGGAGACGTCTTCAAATATGTCTCCATTCTCGTCCCCTGGTACTCGGGTGCAGCATTCCAGACGCTTTACTAACACTCTCCCGACTTGGAGAGTCAGTGCCTTTAACCTCCTGTTTGGCCCAGTTTGCAATTTCTGCGGAAGATGAACAGGAATAGGGAGAACCAATGAGAGACTAGCTGGAGGTGTCTGGACGGACAAATTTAACTCTCATTTCCCACCAGGAAGAGGAATTAACCAAAGGCTCAGCGTGCCGTGCCGGAACCAGATTAGGGCCTGAAGCAATCCTGCGGTGTTGCGGCCAGCTCACAAGAAAGCGAATTGAAGAAAGGAGCTCAGGGGCACTGTAATTCACAATCCTGCAGAGTTATAAATGACAGCTATCGTCCAAAAATATACTGAAGTAAGGCTGCCAAGAGGACTTGAAAGCGGGGCAGAATTGCAGGAAACCGATTTCAGGAGGTAGACTGGAATTGCATTTAAAGCATAGGAAAAGAGGCAGAACGTCCACAATGATGCACTTGGCCAAAAAGGGCGTATGCGTTTTTTCCTGAATATATTCAGGAAAAAACGCATACGCCCTTTTTGGCCAACCAAGCAAGCTTGCAAAGGAAATCTGCACTACAATGAAGTCTCACTTCCCCCCTGTCAAAAGGGCCATCTGAAAAAAGTGTAAAATCCTGAAAGACAGGACAGGCCATGGAGAACTGGGAGCCTTGTTATGCTGATGGGCGGGATGTAAATTGCCAACAGCCACTGGGGAGAAGTGTATGGTGTTTCCTGAAACATCTAAAAAACAAAGCAACAGAGCCTAGGGCACTTCCACTTATGGTCCTATAGCTTAGGGAAATGAAAATCAAAAAGACACAGCCACCCCAAAGTTTGGGACGGCTCTGTTTACAAGAACCTCGTTTACGGTACAAGATCAATATCGCAGAAAGTGAAAAATGGATGAAGAAGTTGTGGTACTTACGTACAATGCAATATCACTCAGCAATGACATCTATGTCATCAGGCCCATAACAGCATAATGAGTGGATTCAGGTATGATGATTCTAACTGAAATAAGTCACACAGAAAAAGAAACATCATAAGATATCACTAATACACGGAATGTAAACTTGGCAACACAGGAACTGAAATCCAAAACAGAACAGGGTCTCAAATTTAGAAAACCAACTTATGCTTGCTTAAGGGGAAAGGTGAGTTGGGGTGCTGCATAAAACCAGAGATTGAAATGAGCACAGATAAAGTTCCTTAAGCCAAATATGGAATAGACAAGAGCTACACCTTGCTCAACGTAGTGGACTCAACACCCCATATTAAACGCCTAAGAATGTACCTGACTAGTAAGTATCTTAAAACCTATGGATTGCTATGTCTCCGAAAGGGAATCAAGCGTGTGTACAGGGGCATAAACACAGCAGTGATAGGATTGGAGAGGTTCGGTGAGCAAATGAAGACCCTTTGAAGTCATATTGCATGGTACCCATTCCACGGGTCTCAACTCTCCAGGTTTAAGGGATTCTTCCTTCAGCTAAAACATGCATGTGGAACCCAGAGTATGATCAACCGTGTGATTGGGAGACGTGTTCAAATATGTCTCCGTTCTCGTCCCCTGGTACTCGGGTGCAACATTCCAGACACTTTACTAACACTCTCCCGACTTGGAGAGTCAGTGCCTTTAACCTCCTGTTTGTCCCAGTTTGCAATTTCTGCGGAAGATGAACAGGAATAGGGAGAACCAATGAGAGACTAGCTGGAGGTGTCTGGACGGGCAAATTTAACTCTCATTTCCCACCAGGAGGAGGAATTAACCAAAGGCTCAGCGTGCCGTGCCGTAACCAGATTAGGGCCTGAAGCAATCCTGCGGTGTTGCGGCCAGCTCACAAGAAAGCGAGTTGAAGAAAGGAGCTCAGGGACACTGTAATTCACAAACCTGCAGAGTTATAAATGGCAACTATCGTCCAAAAATATACTGAAGTAAGGCTGCCAAGAGGACTTGAAAGCGGGGCAGAATTGCAGGAAACCGATTTCAGGAGGTAGACTGGAATTGCATTTAAAGCATAGGAAAAGAGGCAGAACGTCCACAATGATGCACTTGGCCAAAAAGGGCGTATGCGTTTTTTCCTGAATATATTCAGGAAAAAACGCATACGCCCTTTTTGGCCAACCAAGCAAGCTTGCAAAGGAAATCTGCACTACAATGAAGTCTCACTTCCCCCCGGTCAAAAGGGCCATCTGAAAAAAGTGTAAAATCCAGAAAGGCAGGACAGGCCATGGAGAACTGGGAGCCTTGTTATGCCGATGGGCGGGATGTAAATTGCCAACAGCCACTCGGGAGAAGTGTATGGTGTTTCCTGAAACATCTAAAAAACAAAGCAACAGAGCCTAGGGCACTTCCACTTATGGTCCTATAGCTTAGGGAAATGAAAATCAAAAAGACACAGCCACCCCAAAGTTTGGGACGGCTCTGTTTACAAGAAACTCGTTTACGGTACAAGTTCAATATCGCAGAAAGTGAAAAATGGATAAAGAAGTTGTGGTACTTACGTACAATGCAATATCACTCAGCAATGACATCTATGTCATCAGGCCCGTAGCAGCATAAAGAGTGGATTCAGGTATGATGATTCTAACTGAAATAAGTCACACAGAAGAAGAAACATCATAAGATATCACTAATACACGGAATGTAAACTTGGCTACACAGGAACTGGATTACAAAAGAGAACAGGGTCTCAAATTTAGAAAACCAACTTATGCTTGCTTAAGGGGAAAGGTGAGTTGGGGTGCTGCATAAAACCAGAGATTGAAATGAGCACAGAGTAAGTTCCTTAAGCCAAATATGGAATAGACAAGAGCTAGTCCTTGCTCAACGAAATGGACTCAACACCCCATATTAAACGCCTAAGAATGTACCTGACTAGTAAGTATCTTAAAACCTATGGATTGCTATGTCTCTGAAAGGGAATCAAGCGTGTGTACAGGGGCATAAACGCAGCAGTGATAGGCTTGGAGAGGTTCGGTGAGCAAATGAAGACCCTTTGAAGTCATATTGCATGGTACCCATTCCACGGGTCTCAACTCTCCAGTTTTAAGGGATTCTTCCTTCAGCTAAAACATGCATGTGGAACCCAGAGTATGATCAACCGTGTGATCGGGAGATGTCTTCAAATATGTCTCCGTTCTCGTCCCCTGGTACTCGGGTGCAACATTCAAGATGCTTTACTAACTCTCTCCCGACTGGGAGAGTCAGTGCCTTTAACCTCCTGTTTGTCCCAGTTTGCAATTTCTGCGGAAGATGAACAGGAATAGGGAGAACCAATGAGAGACTAGCTGGAGGTGTCTGGACGGGCAAATTTAACTCTCATTTCCCACCAGGAAGAGGAATTAACCAAAGGCTCAGCGTGCCGTGCCGGAACCAGATTAGGGCCTGAAGCAATCCTGCGGTGTTGCGGCCAGCTCACAAGAAAGCGAGTTGAAGAAAGGAGCTCAGGGGCACTGTAATTCACAAACCTGCAGAGTTATAAATGACAGCTATCGTCGAAAAATATACTGAAGTAAGGCTGCCAAGAGGACTTGAAAGCGGGGCAGAATTGCAGGAAACCGATTTCAGGAGGTAGACTGGAATTGCATTTAAAGCATAGGAAAAGAGGCAGAACGTCCACAATGATGCACTTGGCCAAAAAGGGCGTATGCGTTTTTTCCTGAATATATTCAGGAAAAAACGCATACGCCCTTTTTTGCCAACCAAGCAAGCTTGCAAAGGAAATCTGCACTACAATGAAGTCTCACTTCCCCACGGTCAAAAGGGCCATCTGAAAAAAGTGTAAAATCCAGAAAGGCAGGACAGGCCATGGAGAACTGGGCGCCTTGTTATGCTGATGGGCGGGATGTAAATTGCCAACAGCCACTCGGGAGAAGTGTATGGTGTTTCCTGAAACATCTAAAAAACAAAGCAACAGAGCCTAGGGCACTTCCACTTATGGTCCTATAGCTTAGGGAAATGAAAATCAAAAAGACACAGCCACCCCAAAGTTTGGGACGGCTCTGTTTACAAGAACCTCGTTTACGGTACAAGTTCAATATCACAGAAAGTGAAAAGTGGATAAAGAAGTTGTGGTACTTACGTACAATGCAATATCACTCAGCAATGACATCTATGTCATCAGGCCCGTAGCAGCATAAAGAGTGGATTCAGGTATGATGATTCTAACTGAAATAAGTCACACAGAAAAAGAAACATCATAAGATATCACTAATACACGGAATGTAAACTTGGCTACACAGGAACTGGATTACAAAAGAGAACAGGGTCTCAAATTTAGAAAACCAACTTATGCTTGCTTAAGGGGAAAGGTGAGTTGGGGTGCTGCATAAAACCAGAGATTGAAATGAGCACAGAGTAAGTTCCTTAAGCCAAATATGGAATAGACAAGAGCTACTCCTTGCTCAACGAAATGGACTCAACACCCCATATTAAACGTCTAAGAATGTACCTGACTAGTAAGTATCTTAAAACCTATGGATTGCTATGTCTCTGAAAGGGAATCAAGCGTGTGTACAGGGGCATAAACGCAGCAGTGATAGGCTTGGAGAGGTTCGGTGAGCAAATGAAGACCCTTTGAAGTCATATTGCATGGTACCCATTCCACGGGTCTCAACTCTCCAGTTTTAAGGGATTCTTCCTTCAGCTAAAACATGCATGTGGAACCCAGAGTATGATCAACCGTGTGATCGGGAGATGTCTTCAAATATGTCTCCGTTCTCGTCCCCTGGTACTCGGGTGCAACATTCAAGACGCTTTACTAACTCTCTCCCGACTGGGAGAGTCAGTGCCTTTAACCTCCTGTTTGGCCCAGTTTGCAATTTCTGCGGAAGATGAACAGGAATAGGGAGAACCAATGAGAGACTAGCTGGAGGTGCCTGGACGGGCAAATTTAACTCTCATTTCCCACCAGGAAGAGGAATTAACCAAAGGCTCAGCGTGCCGTGCCGGAACCAGATTAGGGCCTGAAGCAATCCTGCGGTGTTGCGGCCAGCTCACAAGAAAGCGAGTTGAAGAAAGGAGCTCAGGGGCACTGTAATTCACAAACCTGCAGAGTTATAAATGACAGATATCGTCCAAAAATATACTGAAGTAAGGCTGCCAAGAGGACTTGAAAGCGGGGCAGAATTGCAGGAAACCGATATCAGGAGGTAGACTGGAATTGCATTTAAAGCATAGGAAAAGAGGGAGAACGTCCACAATGATGCACTTGGCCAAAAAGTGCGTATGCCTTTTTTCCTGAATATATTCAGGAAAAAACGCATATGCACTTTTTGGCCAACCAAGCAAGCTTGCAAAGGAAATCTGCACTACAATGAAGTCTCACTTCCCCCCGGTGAAAAGGTCCATCTGAAAAATGTGTAAAATCCAGAAAGGCAGGACAGGCCATGGAGAACTGGGAGCCTTGTTATGCTGATGGGCGGGATGTAAATTGCCAATAGCCACTCCGGAGAAGTGTATGGTGTTTCCTGAAACATCTAAAAAACAAAGCAACAGAGCCTAGGGCACTTCCACTTATGGTCCTATAGCTTAGGGAAATGAAAATCAAAAAGACACAGCCACCCCAAAGTTTGGGACGGCTCTGTTTACAAGAACCTCGTTTATGGTAGAAGTTCAATATCGCAGAAAGTGAAAAATGGATGAAGAAGTTGTGATACTTACGTACAATGCAATATCACTCAGCAAAGACATCTATGTCATCAGGCCCGTAGCAGCATAAAGAGTGGATTCAGGTATGATGATTCTAACTGAAATAAGTCACACAGAAAAAGAAACATCATAAGATATCGCTAATACACGGAATGTAAACTTGGCTACACAGGAACTGGATTACAAAAGAGAACAGGGTCTCAAATTTAGAAAACCAACTTATGTTTGCTTAAGGGGAAATGTGAGTTGGGGTGCTGCATGAAACCAGAGATTGAAATGAGCACAGAGTAAGATCCTTAAGCCAAATATGGAATAGACAAGAGCTACTCCTTGCTCAACGAAATGGACTCAACACCCCATATTAAACGCCTAAGAATGTACCTGACTAGTAAGTATCTTAAAACCTATGGATTGCTATGTCTCCGAAAGGGAATCAAGCGTGTGTACAGGGGCATAAACGCAGCAGTGATAGGATTGGAGAGGTTCGGTGAGCAAATGAAGACCCTTTGAAGTCATGTTGCATGGTACCCATTCCACGGGTCTCAACTCTCCAGGTTTAAGGGATTCTTCCTTCAGCTAAAACATGCATGTGGAACCCAGAGTATGATCAACCATGTGATCGGGAGACGTGTTCAAATATGTCTCCGTTCTCGTCCCCTGGTACTCGGGTGCAACATTTCAGACGCTTTACTAACACTCTCCCGACTTGGTGAGTCAGTGCCTTTAACCTCCTGTTTGGCCCAGTTTGCAATTTCTGCGGAAGATGAACAGGAATAGGGAGAACCAATGAGAGACTAGATGGAGGTGTCTGGACGGGCAAATTTAACTCTCATTTCCCACCAGGAAGAGGAATTAACCAAAGGCTCAGCGTGCCGTGCCAGAACCAGATTAGGGCCTGAAGCAATCCTGCGGTGTTGCGGCCAGTTCACAAGAAATTGAGTTGAAGAAAGGAGCTCAGGGGCACTGTAATTCACAAACCTGCAGAGTTATAAATGACAGCTATCGTCCAAAAATATACTGAAGTAAGGCTGCCAAGAGGACTTGAAAGCGGGGCAGAATTGCAGGAAACCGATTTCAGGAGGTAGACTGGAATTGCATTTAAAGCATAGGAAAAGAGGCAGAACGTCCACAATGATGCACTTGGTCAAAAAGGGCGTATGCGTTTTTTCCTGAATATATTCAGGAAAAAACTCATACGCCCTTTTTGGCCAACCAAGCAAGCTTGCAAAGGAAATCTGCACTACAATGAAGTCTCACTTCCCCCGGTCAAAAGGGCCATCTGAAAAATGTGTAAAATCCAGAAAGGCAGGACAGGCCATGGAGAACTGGGAGCCTTGTTATGCTGATGGGCGGGATGTAAATTGCCAACAGCCACTCGGGAGAAGTGTATGGTGTTTCCTGAAACATCTAAAAAACAAAGCAACAGAGCCTAGGGCACTTCCACTTATGGTCCTATAGCTTAGGGAAATGAAAATCAAAAAGACACAGCCACCCCAAAGTTTGGGACGGCTCTGTTTACAAGAACCTCGTTTACGGTACAAGTTCAATATCGCAAAAAGTGAAAAATGGATAAAGAAGTTGTGGTACTTACGTACAATGCAATATCACTCAGCAATGACATCTATGTCATCAGGCCCGTAGCAGCATAAAGAGTGGATTCAGGTATGATGATTCTAACTGAAATAAGTCACACAGAAAAAGAAACATCATAAGATATCGCTAATACACGGAATGTAAACTTGGCTACACAGGAACTGGATTACAAAAGAGAACAGGGTCTCAAATTTAGAAAAGCAACTTATGCTTGCTTAAGGGGAAATGTGAGTTGGGGTGCTGCATAAAACCAGAGATTGAAATGAGCACAGAGTAAGTTCCCTAAGCCAAATATGGAATAGACAAGAGCTACTCCTTGCTCAACGAAATGGACTCAACACCCCATATTAAACGCCTAAGAATGTACCTGACTAGTAAGTATCTTAAAACCTATGGATTGCTATGTCTCCGAAAGGGAATCAAGCGTGTGTAATGGGGCATAAACGCAGCAGTGATAGGATTGGAGAGGTTCGGTGAGCAAATGAAGACCCTTTGAAGTCATGTTGCATGATACCCATTCCACGGGTCTCAACTCTCCAGGTTTAAGGGATTCTTCCTTCAGCTAAAACATGCATGTGGAACCCAGAGTATGATCAATCATGTGATCGGGAGACGTCTTCAAATATGTCTCCGTTCTCGTCCCCTGGTACTCGGGTGCAACATTCCAGACGCTTTACTAACACTCTCCCGACTTGGAGAGTCAGTGCCTTTAACCTCCTGTTTGGCCCAGTTTGCAATTTCTGCGGAAGATGAACAGGAATAGGGAGAACCAATGAGAGACTAGCTGGAGGTGTCTGGACGGGCAAATTTAACTCTCATTTCCCACCAGGAAGAGGAATTAACCAAAGGCTCAGCATGCCGTGCCGGAACCAGATTAGGGCCTGAAGCAATCCTGCGGTGTTGCGGCCAGTTCACAAGAAATTGAGTTGAAGAAAGGAGCTCAGGGGCACTGTAATTCACAAACCTGCAGAGTTATAAATGACAGCTATCGTCCAAAAATATACTGAAGTATGGCTGCCAAGAGGACTTGAAAGCGGGGCAGAATTGCAGGAAACCGATTTCAGGAGGTAGACTGGAATTGCATTTAAAGCATAGGAAAAGAGGGAGAACGTCCACAATGATGCACTTGGCCAAAAAGGGCGTATGCGTTTTTTCCTGAATATATTCAGGAAAAAACGCATACGCCCTTTTTGGCCAACCAAGCAAGCTTGCAAAGGAAATCTGCACTACAATGAAGTCTCACTTCCCCCCGGTCAAAAGGGTCATCTGAAAAAAGTGTTAAATCCAGAAAGGCAGGACAGGCCATGGAGAACTGGGAGCCTTGTTATGCTGATGGGCGGGATGTAAATTGCCAACAGCCACTCGGGAGAAGTGTATGGTGTTTCCTGAAACATCTAAAAAAACAAAGCAACAGGGCCTAGGGCACTTCCACTTATGGTCCTATAGCTTAGGGAAATGAAAATCAAAAAGACACAGCCACCCCAAAATTTTATGACGGCTCTGTTTACAAGAAGCTCGTTTACGGTACAAGTTCAATATCGCAGAAAGTGAAAAATGGATAAAGAAGTTGTGGTACTTACGTACAATGCAATATCACCCAGCAATGACATCTATGTCCTCAGGTCCGTAGCAGCATAAAGAGTGGATTCAGGTATGATGACTCTAACTGAAATAAGTCACACAGAAAAAGAAACATCATAAGATATCACTAATACACGGAATGTAAACTTGGCTACACAGAAACTGGATTACAAAACAGAACAGGGTCTCAAATTTAGAAAACCAACTTATGCTTGCTTAAGGGGAAAGGTGAGTTGGGGTGCTGCATAAAGCCAGAGATTGAAATGAGCACAGAGTAAGTTCCTTAAGCCAAATATGGAATAGACAAGAGCTACTCCTTGCTCAACGAAATGGACTCAACACCCCATATTAAACGCCTAAGAATGTACCTGACTAGTAAGTATCTTAAAACCTATGGATTGCTATGTCTCCGAAAGGGAATCAAGCGTGTGTACAGGGGCATAAACGCAGCAGTGATAGGATTGGAGAGGTTCGGTGAGCAAATGAAGACCCTTTGAAGTCATATTGCATGGTACCCTTTCCACGGGTCTCAACTCTCCAGGTTTAAGGGATTCTTCCTTCAGCTAAAACATGCATGTGGAACCCAGAGTATGATCAACCGTGTGATCGGGAGACGTCTTCAAATATGTCTCCGTTCTCGTCCCCTGGTACTCGGGTGCAACATTCCAGACGCTTTACTAACACTCTCCCGACTTGGAGAGTCAGTGCCTTTAACCTCCTGTTTGGCCCAGTTTGCAATTTCTGCGGAAGATGAACAGGAATAGGGAGAACCAATGAGAGACTAGCTGGAGGTGTCTGGACGGGCAAATTTAACTCTCATTTCCCACCAGGAAGAGGAATTAACCAAAGGCTCAGCGTGCCGTGCCGGAACCAGATTAGGGCCTGAAGCAATCCTGCGGTGTTGCGGCCAGCTCACAAGAAAGCGAGTTGAAGAAAGGAGCTCAGGGGCACTGTAATTGACAAACCTGCAGAGTTATAAATGACAGCCATCGTCCAAAAATATACTGAAGTAAGGCTGCCAAGAGGACTTGAAAGCGGGGCAGAATTGCAGGAAACCGATTTCAGGAGGTAGACTGGAATTGCATTTAAAGCATAGGAAAAGAGGGAGAATGTCCACAAAATGCACTTGGCCAAAAAGGGCGTATGCGTTTTTTCCTGAATATATTCAGGAAAAAACGCATACGCACTTTTTGGCCAACCAAGCAAGCTTGCAAAGGAAATCTGCACTACAATGAAGTCTCACATCCCCCCGGTCAAAAGGGTCATCTGAAAAAAGTGTAAAATCCAGAAAGGCAGGACAGGCCATGGAGAACTGGGAGCCTTGTTATGCTGATGGGCGGGATGTAAATTGCCAACAGCCACTCCGGAGAAGTGTATGGTGTTTCCTGAAACATCTAAAAAACAAAGCAACAGAGCCTAGGGCACTTCCACTTATGGTCCTATAGCTTAGGGAAGTGAAAATCAAAAAGACACAGCCACCCCAAGGTTTGGGACGGCTCTGTTTACAAGAACCTCATTTACGGTACAAGTTCAATATCGCAGAAAGTGAAAAATGGATAAAGAAGTTGTGGTACTTACGTACAATGCAATATCACTCAGCAATGACATCTATGTCATCAGGCCCGTAGCAGCATAAAGAGTGGATTCAGGTATGATGATTCTAACTGAAATAAGTCACACAGAAAAAGAAACATCATAAGATATCGCTAATACACGGAATGTAAACTTGGCTACACAGGAACTGGATTACAAAAGAGAACAGGGTCTCAAATTTAGAAAACCAACTTATGCTTGCTTAAGGGGAAACGTGAGTTGGGTTGCTGCATGAAACCAGAGATTGAAATGAGCACAGAGTAAGTTCCTTAAGCCAAATATGGAATAGACAAGAGCTACTCCTTGCTCAACGAAATGGACTCAACACCCCATATTAAACGCCTAAGAATGTACCTGACTAGTAAGTATCTTAAAACCTATGGATTGCTATGTCTCCGAAAGGGAATCAAGCGTTTGTACAGGGGCATAAACGCAGCAGTGATAGGATTGGAGAGGTTCGGTGAGCAAATGAAGACCCTTTGAAGTCATATTGCATGGTACCCATTCCACGGGTCTCAACTCTCCAGGTTTAAGGGATTCTTCCTTCAGCTAAAACATGCATGTGGAACCCAGAGTATGATCAACCGTGTGATCGGCAGACGTCTTCAAATATGTCTCCGTTCTCGTCCCCTGGTACTCGGGTGCAACTTTCCAGACGCTTTACTAACACTCTCCCGACTTGGAGAGTCAGAGCCTTTAAACTCCTGTTTCGCCCTGTTTGCAATTTCTGCGGAAGATGAACAGGAATAGGGAGAACCAATGAGAGACTAGCTGGAGGTGTCTGGACGGGCAAATTTAACTCTCATTTCCCACCAGGAAGAGGAATTAACCAAAGGCTCAGCGTGCCCTGCCGGAACCAGATTAGGGCCTGAAGCAATCCTGCGGTGTTGCGGCCAGCTCACAAGAAAGCGAGTTGAAGAAAGGAGCTCAGGGGCACTGTAATTCACAAACCTGCAGACTTATAAATGACAGCTATCGTCCAAAAATATACTGAAGTAAGGCCGCCAAGAGGACTTGAAAGCGGGGCAGAATTGCAGGAAACCGATTTCAGGAGGTAGACTGGAATTGCATTTAAAGCATAGGAAAAGAGGCAGAACGTCCACAATGATGCACTTGGTCAAAAAGGGCGTATGCGTTTTTTCCTGAATATATTCAGGAAAAAACGCATACGCACTTTTTGGCCAACCAAGCAAGCTTGCAAAGGAAATCTGCACTACAATGAAGTCTCACTTCCCCTCGGTCAAAAGGGCCATCTGAAAAAAGTGTAAAATCCAGAAAGGCAGGACAGGCCATGGAGAACTGGGAGCCTTGTTATGCTGATGGGCGGGATGTAAATTGCCAACAGCCACTCCGGAGAAGTGTATGGTGTTTCCTGAAACATCTAGAAAACAAAGCAACAGAGCTTAGGGCACTTCCACTTATGGTCCTATAACTTAGGGAAATGAAAATCAAAAAGACACAGCCACCCCAAAGTTTGGGACGGCTCTGTTTACAAGAAGCTCGTTTACGGTACAAGTTCAATATCGCAGAAAGTGAAAAATGGATAAAGAAGTTGTGGTACTTACGTACAATGCAATATCACTCAGCAATGACATCTGTGTCATCAGGTCCGTAGCAGCATAAAGAGTGGATTCAGGTATGATGACTCTAACTGAAATAAGTCACACAGAAAAAGAAACATCATAAGATATCACTAATACACGGAATGTAAACTTGGCTACACAGAAACTGGATTACAAAACAGAACAGGGTCTCAAATTTAGAAAACCAACTTATGCTTGCTTAAGGGGAAAGGTGAGTTGGGGTGCTGCATAAAGCCAGAGATTGAAATGAGCACAGAGTAAGTTCCTTAAGCCAAATATGGAATAGACAAGAGCTACTCCTTGCTCAACGAAATGGACTCAACACCCCATATTAAACGCCTAAGAATGTACCTGACTAGTAAGTATCTTAAAACCTATGGATTGCTATGTCTCCGAAAGGGAATCAAGCGTGTGTACAGGGGCATAAACGCAGCAGTGATAGGATTGGAGAGGTTCGGTGAGCAAATGAAGACCCTTTGAAGTCATATTGCATGGTACCCTTTCCACGGGTCTCAACTCTCCAGGTTTAAGGGATTCTTCCTTCAGCTAAAACATGCATGTGGAACCCAGAGTATGATCAACCGTGTGATCGGGAGACGTCTTCAAATATGTCTCCGTTCTCGTCCCCTGGTACTCGGGTGCAACATTCCAGACGCTTTACTAACACTCTCCCGACTTGGAGAGTCAGTGCCTTTAACCTCCTGTTTGGCCCAGTTTGCAATTTCTGCGGAAGATGAACAGGAATAGGGAGAACCAATGAGAGACTAGCTGGAGGTGTCTGGACGGGCAAATTTAACTCTCATTTCCCACCAGGAAGAGGAATTAACCAAAGGCTCAGCGTGCCGTGCCGGAACCAGATTAGGGCCTGAAGCAATCCTGCGGTGTTGCGGCCAGCTCACAAGAAAGCGAGTTGAAGAAAGGAGCTCAGGGGCACTGTAATTGACAAACCTGCAGAGTTATAAATGACAGCCATCGTCCAAAAATATACTGAAGTAAGGCTGCCAAGAGGACTTGAAAGCGGGGCAGAATTGCAGGAAACCGATTTCAGGAGGTAGACTGGAATTGCATTTAAAGCATAGGAAAAGAGGCAGAACGTCCACAATGATGCACTTGGCCAAAAAGGGCGTATGCGTTTTTTCCTGAATATATTCAGGAAAAAACGCATACGCCCTTTTTGGCCAACCAAGCAAGCTTGCAAAGGAAATCTGCACTACAATGAAGTCTCACTTCCCCCCGGTCAAAAGGGCCATCTGAAAAAAGTGTAAAATCCAGAAAGGCAGGACAGGCCATGGAGAACTGGGAGCCTTGTTATGCCGATGGGCGGGATGTAAATTGCCAACAGCCACTCGGTAGAAGTGTATGGTGTTTCCTGAAACATCTAAAAAACAAAGCAACAGAGCCTAGGGCACTTCCACTTATGGTCCTATAGCTTAGGGAAATGAAAATCAAAACGACACAGCCACCCCAAAGTTTGGGACGGCTCTGTTTACAAGAACCTCGTTTACGGAACGAGTTCAATATCGCAGAAAGTGAAAAATGGATGAAGAAATTGTGGTACTTACGTACAATGCAATATCACTCAGCAATGACATCTATGTCATCAGGCCCATAGCAGCATAAAGAGTGAATTCAGGTATGATGATTCTAACTGAAATAAGTCACACAGAAAAAGAAACATCATAAGATATCACTAATACACGGAATGTAAACTTGGCTACACAGGAACTGGATTACAAAACAGAACAGGGTCTCAAATTTAGAAAACCAACTTATGCTTGCTTAAGGGGAAAGGTGAGTTGGGGTGCTGCATAAAACCAGAGATTGAAATGAGCACAGAGTAAGTTCCTTAAGCCAAATATGGAATAGACAAGAGCTACTCCTTGCTCAACGAAATGGACTCAACACCCCATATTAAACGCCTAAGAATGTACCTGACTAGTAAGTATCTTAAAACCTATGGATTGCTATGTCTCCGAGAGGGAATCAAGCGGGTGTACAGGGGCATAAACGGAGCACTGATAGGATTGGAGAGGTTCGGTGAGCAAATGAAGACCCTTTGAAGTCATATTGCATGGTACCCATTCCACGGGTCTCAACTCTCCAGGTTTAAGGGATTCTTCCTTCAGCTACAACATGCATGTGGAACCCAGAGTATGATCAACCGTGTGATCGGGAGATGTGTTCAAATATGTCTCCGTTCTCGTCCCCTGGTACTCGGGTGCAACATTCCAGACGCTTTACTAACACTCTCCCAACTTGGAGAGTCAGTGCCTTTAACCTCCTGTTTGTCCCAGTTTGCAATTTCTGTGGAAGATGAACAGGAAGAGGGAGAACCAATGAGAGACTAGCTGGAGGTGTCTGGACGGGCAAATTTAACTCTCATTTCCCACCAGGAAGAGGAATTAACCAAAGGCTCAGCGTGCCGTGCCGGAACCAGATTAGGGCCTGAAGCAATCCTGCGGTGTTGCGGCCAGCTCACAAGAAAGCGAGTTGAAGAAAGGAGCTCAGGGACACTGTAATTCACAAACCTGCAGAGTTATAAATGGCAACTATCGTCCAAAAATATACTGAAGTAAGGCTGCCAAGAGGACTTGAAAGCGGGGCAGAATTGCAGGAAACCGATTTCAGGAGGTAGACTGGAATTGCATTTAAAGCATAGGAAAAGAGGCAGAACGTCCACAATGATGCACTTGGCCAAAAAGGGCGTATGCGTTTTTTCCTGAATATATTCAGGAAAAAACGCATACGCCCTTTTTGGCCAACCAAGCAAGCTTGCAAAGGAAATCTGCACTACAATGAAGTCTCACTTCCCCCCGGTCAAAAGGGCCATCTGAAAAATGTGTAAAATCCAGAAAGGCAGGACAGGCCATGGAGAACTGGGAGCCTTGTTATGCCCATGGGCGGGATGTAAATTGCCAACAGCCACTCGGGAGAAGTGTATGGTGTTTCCTGAAACATCTAAAAAACAAAGCAACAGAGCCTAGGGCACTTCCACTTATGGTCCTATAGCTTAGGGAAATGAAAATCAAAACGACACAGCCACCCCAAAGTTTGGGACGGCTCTGTTTACAAGAACCTCGTTTACGGTACAAGTTCAATATCGCAGAAAGTGAAAAATGGATAAAGAAGTTGTGGTACTTACGTACAATGCAATATCACTCAGCAATGACATCTATGTCATCAGGCCCGTAGCAGCATAAAGAGTGGATTCAGGTATGATGATTCTAACTGAAATAAGTCACACAGAAAAAGAAACATCATAAGATATCACTAATACACGGAATGTAAACTTGGCTACACAGGAACTGGATTACAAAACAGAACAGGGTCTCAAATTTAGAAAACCAACTTATGCTTGCTTAAGGGGAAAGGTGAGTTGGGGTGCTGCATAAAACCAGAGATTGAAATGAGCACAGAGTAAGTTCCTTAAGCCAAATATGGAATAGACAAGAGCTACTCCTTGCTCAACGAAATGGACTCAACACCCCATATTAAACGCCTAAGAATGTACCTGACTAGTAAGTATCTTAAAACCTATGGATTGCTATGTCTCCGAAAGGGAATCAAGCGTGTGTACAGGGGCATAAAGGCAGCAGTGATAGGATTGGAGAGGTTCGGTGAGCAAATGAAGACCCTTTGAAGTCATATTGCATGGTACCCATTCCACGGGTCTCAACTCTCCAGGATTAAGGGATTCTTCCTTCAGCTAAAACATGCATGTGGAACCCAGAGTATGATCAACCGTGTGATCGGGAGACGTCTTCAAATATGTCTCCGTTCTCGTCCCCTGGTACTCGGGTGCAGCATTCCAGACGCTTTACTAACACTCTCCCGACTTGGAGAGTCAGTGCCTTTAACCTCCTGTTTGGCCCAGTTTGCAATTTCTGCGGAAGATGAACAGGAATAGGGAGAACCAATGAGAGACTAGCTGGAGGTGTCTGGACGGACAAATTTAACTCTCATTTCCCACCAGGAAGAGGAATTAACCAAAGGCTCAGCGTGCCGTGCCGGAACCAGATTAGGGCCTGAAGCAATCCTGCGGTGTTGCGGCCAGCTCACAAGAAAGCGAATTGAAGAAAGGAGCTCAGGGGCACTGTAATTCACAATCCTGCAGAGTTATAAATGACAGCTATCGTCCAAAAATATACTGAAGTAAGGCTGCCAAGAGGACTTGAAAGCGGGGCAGAATTGCAGGCAACCGATTTCAGGAGGTAGACTGGAATTGCATTTAAAGCATAGGAAAAGAGGCAGAACGTCCACAATGATGCACTTGGCCAAAAAGGGCGTATGCGTTTTTTCCTGAATATATTCAGGAAAAAACGCATACGCCCTTTTTGGCCAACCAAGCAAGCTTGCAAAGGAAATCTGCACTACAATGAAGTCTCACTTCCCCCCGGTCAAAAGGGCCATCTGAAAAAAGTGTAAAATCCTGAAAGACAGGACAGGCCATGGAGAACTGGGAGCCTTGTTATGCTGATGGGCGGGATGTAAATTGCCAACAGCCACTCGGGAGAAGTGTATGGTGTTTCCTGAAACATCTAAAAAACAAAGCAACAGAGCCTAGGGCACTTCCACTTATGGTCCTATAGCTTAGGGAAATGAAAATCAAAAAGACACAGCCACCCCAAAGTTTGGGACGGCTCTGTTTACAAGAACCTCGTTTACGGTACAAGATCAATATCGCAGAAAGTGAAAAATGGATGAAGAAGTTGTGGTACTTACGTACAATGCAATATCACTCAGCAATGACATCTATGTCATCAGGCCCATAACAGCATAATGAGTGGATTCAGGTATGATGATTCTAACTGAAATAAGTCACACAGAAAAAGAAACATCATAAGATATCACTAATACACGGAATGTAAACTTGGCAACACAGGAACTGAATTCCAAAACAGAACAGGGTCTCAAATTTAGAAAACCAACTTATGCTTGCTTAAGGGGAAAGGTGAGTTGGGGTGCTGCATAAAACCAGAGATTGAAATGAGCACAGATAAAGTTCCTTAAGCCAAATATGGAATAGACAAGAGCTACTCCTTGCTCAACGAAGTGGACTCAACACCCCATATTAAACGCCTAAGAACGTACCTGACTAGTAAGTATCTTAAAACCTATGGATTGCTATGTCTCCGAAAGGGAATCAAGCGTGTGTACAGGGGCATAAACGCAGCAGTGATAGGATTGGAGAGGTTCGGTGAGCAAATGAAGACCCTTTGAAGTCATATTGCATGGTACCCATTCCATGGGTCTCAACTCTCCAGGTTTAAGGGATTCTTCCTTCAGCTAAAACATGCATGTGGAACCCAGAGTATGATCAACCGTGTGATCGGGAGACGTGATCAAATATGTCTCCGTTCTCGTCCCCTGGTACTCGGGTGCAACATTCCAGACGCTTTACTAACACTCTCCCGACTTGGAGAGTCAGTACCTTTAACCTCCTGTTTGTCCCAGTTTGCAATTTCTGCGGAAGATGAACAGGAATAGGGAGAACCAATGAGAGACTAGCTGGAGGTGTCTGGACGGGCAAATTTAACTCTCATTTCCCACCAGGAAGAGGAATTAACCAAAGGCTCAGCGTGCCGTGCCGGAACCAGATTAGGGCCTGAAGCAATCCTGCGGTGTTGCGGCCAGCTCACAAGAAAGCGAGTTGAAGAAAGGAGCTCAGGGGCACTGTAATTCACAAACCTGCAGACTTATAAATGACAGCTATCGTCGAAAAATATACTGAAGTAAGGCTGCCAAGAGGACTTGAAAGCGGGGCAGAATTGCAGGAAACCGATTTCAGGAGGTAGACTGGAATTGCATTTAAAGCATAGGAAAAGAGGCAGAACGTCCACAATGATGCACTTGGCCAAAAAGGGCGTATGCGTTTTTTCTTGAATATATTCAGGAAAAAACGCATACGCCCTTTTTGGCCAACCAAGCAAGCTTGCAAAGGAAATCTGCACTACAATGAAGTCTCACTTCCCCCCGGTCAAAAGGGCCATCTGAAAAAAGTGTAAAATCCAGAAAGGCAGGACAGGCCATGGAGAACTGGGAGCCTTGTTATGCCGATGGGCGGGATGTAAATTGCCAACAGCCACTCGGGAGAAGTGTATGGTGTTTCCTGAAACATCTAAAAATCAAAGCAACAGAGCCTAGGGCACTTCCCCTTATGGTCCTATAGCTTAGCGAAATGAAAATCAAAAAGACACAGCCACCCCAAAGTTTGGGACGGCTCTGTTTACAACAACCTCGTTTACGGTACAAGTTCAATATCGCAGGAAGTGCAAATTGAATAAAGAAGTTGTGGTACTTACGTACAATGCAATATCACTCAGCAATGACATCTATGTCATCAGGCCCGTAGCAGCATAAAGAGTGGATTCATGTATGATGATTCTAACTGAAATAAGTCACACAGAAAAAGAAACATCATAAGATATCGCTAATACACGGAATGTAAACTTGGCTACACAGGAACTGGATTACAAAACAGAACAGGGTCTCAAATTTAGAAAACCAACTTATGCTTGCTTAAGGGGAAAGGTGAGTTGGGGTGCTGCATAAAACCAGAGATTGAAATGAGCACAGAGTAAGTTCCTTAAGCCAAATATGGAATAGACAAGAGCTACTCCTTGCTCAACGAAATGGACTCAACACCCCATATTAAACGCCTAAGAATGTACCTGACTAGTAAGTATCTTAAAACCTATGGATTGCTATGTCTCCGAAAGGGAATCAAGCGTGTGTACAGGGGCATAAAGGCAGCAGTGATAGGATTAGAGAGGTTCGGTGAGCAAATGAAGACCCTTTGAAGTCATATTGCATGCTAACCATTCCAAGGGTCTCAACTCTCCAGGTTTAAGGGATTCTTCCTTCAGCTAAAACATGCATGTGGAACCCAGAGTATGATCAACCGTGTGATCGGGAGACGTCTTCAAATATGTCTCCGTTCTCGTCCCCTGGTACTCGGGTGCAACATTCCAGACACTTTAGTAACACTCTCCCGACTTGGAGAGTCAGTGCCTTTAACCTCCTGTTTGGCCCAGTTTGCAATTTCTGCGGAAGATGAACAGGAATAGGGAGAACCAATGAGAGACTAGCTGGAGGTGTCTGGACGGGCAAATTTAACTCTCATTTCCCACCAGGAAGAGGAATTAACCAAAGGCTCAGCGTGCCGTGCCAGAACCATATTAGGGACTGAAGCAATCCTGCGGTGTTGCGGCCAGCTCACAAGAAAGCGAGTTGAAGAAAGGAGCTCAGGGGCACTGTAATTCACAAACCTGCAGAGTTATAAATGACAGCTATCGTCCAAAAATATACTGAAGTAAGGCTGCCAAGAGGACTTGAAAGCGGGGCAGAATTGCAGGAAACCGATTTCAGGAGGTAGACTGGAATTGCATTTAAAGCATAGGAAAAGAGGCAGAACGTCCACAATGATGCACTTGGCCAAAAAGGGCGTATGCGTTTTTTCCTGAATATATTCAGGAAAAAACGCATACGCCCTTTTTGGCCAACCAAGCAAACTTGCAAAGGAAATCTGCACTACAATGAAGTCTCACTTCCCCCCGGTCAAAAGGGCCATCTGAAAAAAGTGTACAATCCAGAAAGGCAGGACAGGCCATGGAGAACTGGGAGCCTTGTTATGCCCATGGGCGGGATGTAAATTGCCAACAGCCACTCGGGAGAAGTGTATGGTGTTTCCTGAAACATCTAAAAAACAAAGCAACAGAGCCTAGGGCACTTCCACTTATGGTCCTATAGCTTAGGGAAATGAAAATCAAAAAGACACAGCCACCCCAAAGTTTGGGACGGCTCTGTTTACAAGAACCTCGTTTATGGTAGAAGTTCAATATCGCAGAAAGTGAAAAATGGATGAAGAAGTTGTGGTACTTACGTACAATGCAATATCACTCAGCAATGACATCTATGTCATCAGGCCCGTAGCAGCATAATGAGTGGATTCAGGTATGATGATTCTAACTGAAATAAGTCACACAGAAAAAGAAACATCATAAGATATCACTAATACACGGAATGTAAACTTGGCTACACAGGAACTGGATTACAAAACAGAACAGGGTCTCAAATTTAGAAAACCAACTTATGCTTGCTTAAGGGGAAAGGTGAGTTGGGGTGCTGCATAAAACCAGAGATTGAAATGAGCACAGAGTAAGTTCCTTAAGCCAAATATGGAATAGACAAGAACTAATCCTTGCTCAACGAAATGGACTCAACACTCCATATTAAACGCCTAAGAATGTACCTGACTAGTAAGTATCTTAAAACCTATGGATTGCTATGTCTCCGAAAGGGAATCAAGCGTGTGTACAGGGGCATAAACGCAGCAGTGATAGGATTGGAGAGGTTCGGTGAGAAAATGAAGACCCTTTGAAGTCATATTGCATGGTACCCATTCCACGGGTCTCAACTCTCCAGGTTTAAGGGATTCTTCCTTCAGCTAAAACATGCATGTGGAACCCAGAGTATGATCAACCGAGTGATCGGGAGACGTCTTCAAATATGCCTCCGTTCTCGTCACCTGGTACTCGGGTGCAACATTCCAGACGCTTTACTAACACTCTCCCAACTTGGAGAGTCAGTGCCTTTAACCTCCTGTTTGGCCCAGTTTGCAATTTCTGTGGAAGATGAACAGGAATAGGGAGAACCAATGAGAGACTAGCTGGAGGTGTCTGGACGGGCAAATTTAACTCTCATTTCCCACCAGGAAGAGGAATTAACCAAAGGCTCAGCGTGCCGTGCCAGAACCAGATTAGGGCCTGAAGCAATCCTGCGGTGTTGCGGCCAGCTCACAAGAAAGCGAGTTGAAGAAAGGAGCTCAGGGGCACTGTAATTCACAAACCTGCAGAGTTATAAATGACAGCTATCGTCCAAAAATATACTGAAGTAAGGCTGCCAAGAGGACTTGAAAGCGGGGCAGAATTGCAGGAAACCGATTTCAGGAGGTAGACTGGAATTGCATTTAAAGCATAGGAAAAGAGGGAGAACGTCCACAATGATGCACTTGGCCAAAAAGGGCGTATGCGTTTTTTCCTGAATATATTCAGGAAAAAACGCATACGCCCTTTTTGGCCAACCAAGCAAGCTTGCAAAGGAAATCTGCACTACAATGAAGTCTCACTTCCCCCCGGTCAAAAGGGCCATCTGAAAAAAGTGTAAAATCCTGAAAGACAGGACAGGCCATGGAGAACTGGGAGCCTTGTTATGCTGATGGGCGGGATGTAAATTGCCAACAGCCACTCGGGAGAAGTGTATGGTGTTTCCTGAAACATCTAAAAAACAAAGCAACAGAGCCTAGGGCACTTCCACTTATGGTCCTATAGCTTAGGGAAATGAAAATCAAAAAGACACAGCCACCCCAAAGTTTGGGACGGCTCTGTTTACAAGAACCTCGTTTACGGTACAAGATCAATATCGCAGAAAGTGAAAAATGGATGAAGAAGTTGTGGTACTTACGTACAATGCAATATCACTCAGCAATGACATCTATGTCATCAGGCCCATAACAGCATAATGAGTGGATTCAGGTATGATGATTCTAACTGAAATAAGTCACACAGAAAAAGAAACATCATAAGATATCACTAATACACGGAATGTAAACTTGGCAACACAGGAACTGAATTCCAAAACAGAACAGGGTCTCAAATTTAGAAAACCAACTTATGCTTGCTTAAGGGGAAAGGTGAGTTGGGGTGCTGCATAAAACCAGAGATTGAAATGAGCACAGATAAAGTTCCTTAAGCCAAATATGGAATAGACAAGAGCTACTCCTTGCTCAACGAAGTGGACTCAACACCCCATATTAAACGCCTAAGAACGTACCTGACTAGTAAGTATCTTAAAACCTATGGATTGCTATGTCTCCGAAAGGGAATCAAGCGTGTGTACAGGGGCATAAACGCAGCAGTGATAGGATTGGAGAGGTTCGGTGAGCAAATGAAGACCCTTTGAAGTCATATTGCATGGTACCCATTCCATGGGTCTCAACTCTCCAGGTTTAAGGGATTCTTCCTTCAGCTAAAACATGCATGTGGAACCCAGAGTATGATCAACCGTGTGATCGGGAGACGTGATCAAATATGTCTCCGTTCTCGTCCCCTGGTACTCGGGTGCAACATTCCAGACGCTTTACTAACACTCTCCCGACTTGGAGAGTCAGTACCTTTAACCTCCTGTTTGTCCCAGTTTGCAATTTCTGCGGAAGATGAACAGGAATAGGGAGAACCAATGAGAGACTAGCTGGAGGTGTCTGGACGGGCAAATTTAACTCTCATTTCCCACCAGGAAGAGGAATTAACCAAAGGCTCAGCGTGCCGTGCCGGAACCAGATTAGGGCCTGAAGCAATCCTGCGGTGTTGCGGCCAGCTCACAAGAAAGCGAGTTGAAGAAAGGAGCTCAGGGGCACTGTAATTCACAAACCTGCAGACTTATAAATGACAGCTATCGTCGAAAAATATACTGAAGTAAGGCTGCCAAGAGGACTTGAAAGCGGGGCAGAATTGCAGGAAACCGATTTCAGGAGGTAGACTGGAATTGCATTTAAAGCATAGGAAAAGAGGCAGAACGTCCACAATCATGCACTTGGCCAAAAAGGGCGTATGCGTTTTTTCCTGAATATACTCAGGAAAAAACGCATACGCCCTTTTTGGCCAACCAAGCAAGCTTGCAAAGGAAATCTGCACTACAATGAAGTCTCACTTCCCCCCGGTCAAAAGGGCCATCTGAAAAAAGTGTAAAATCCAGAAAGGCAGGACAGGCCATGGAGAACTGGGAGCCTTGTTATGCCGATGGGCGGGATGTAAATTGCCAACAGCCACTCGGGAGAAGTGTATGGTGTTTCCTGAAACATCTAAAAATCAAAGCAACAGAGCCTAGGGCACTTCCCCTTATGGTCCTATAGCTTAGCGAAATGAAAATCAAAAAGACACAGCCACCCCAAAGTTTGGGACGGCTCTGTTTACAACAACCTCGTTTACGGTACAAGTTCAATATCGCAGGAAGTGCAAATTGAATAAAGAAGTTGTGGTACTTACGTACAATGCAATATCACTCAGCAATGACATCTATGTCATCAGGCCCGTAGCAGCATAAAGAGTGGATTCATGTATGATGATTCTAACTGAAATAAGTCACACAGAAAAAGAAACATCATAAGATATCGCTAATACACGGAATGTAAACTTGGCTACACAGGAACTGGATTACAAAACAGAACAGGGTCTCAAATTTAGAAAACCAACTTATGCTTGCTTAAGGGGAAAGGTGAGTTGGGGTGCTGCATAAAACCAGAGATTGAAATGAGCACAGAGTAAGTTCCTTAAGCCAAATATGGAATAGACAAGAGCTACTCCTTGCTCAACGAAATGGACTCAACACCCCATATTAAACGCCTAAGAATGTACCTGACTAGTAAGTATCTTAAAACCTATGGATTGCTATGTCTCCGAAAGGGAATCAAGCGTGTGTACAGGGGCATAAAGGCAGCAGTGATAGGATTAGAGAGGTTCGGTGAGCAAATGAAGACCCTTTGAAGTCATATTGCATGCTAACCATTCCAAGGGTCTCAACTCTCCAGGTTTAAGGGATTCTTCCTTCAGCTAAAACATGCATGTGGAACCCAGAGTATGATCAACCGTGTGATCGGGAGACGTCTTCAAATATGTCTCCGTTCTCGTCCCCTGGTACTCGGGTGCAACATTCCAGACACTTTAGTAACACTCTCCCGACTTGGAGAGTCAGTGCCTTTAACCTCCTGTTTGGCCCAGTTTGCAATTTCTGCGGAAGATGAACAGGAATAGGGAGAACCAATGAGAGACTAGCTGGAGGTGTCTGGACGGGCAAATTTAACTCTCATTTCCCACCAGGAAGAGGAATTAACCAAAGGCTCAGCGTGCCGTGCCAGAACCATATTAGGGACTGAAGCAATCCTGCGGTGTTGCGGCCAGCTCACAAGAAAGCGAGTTGAAGAAAGGAGCTCAGGGGCACTGTAATTCACAAACCTGCAGAGTTATAAATGACAGCTATCGTCCAAAAATATACTGAAGTAAGGCTGCCAAGAGGACTTGAAAGCGGGGCAGAATTGCAGGAAACCGATTTCAGGAGGTAGACTGGAATTGCATTTAAAGCATAGGAAAAGAGGCAGAACGTCCACAATGATGCACTTGGCCAAAAAGGGCGTATGCGTTTTTTCCTGAATATATTCAGGAAAAAACGCATACGCCCTTTTTGGCCAACCAAGCAAACTTGCAAAGGAAATCTGCACTAAAATGAAGTCTCACTTCCCCCCGGTCAAAAGGGCCATCTGAAAAAAGTGTACAATCCAGAAAGGCAGGACAGGCCATGGAGAACTGGGAGCCTTGTTATGCCCATGGGCGGGATGTAAATTGCCAACAGCCACTCGGGAGAAGTGTATGGTGTTTCCTGAAACATCTAAAAAACAAAGCAACAGAGCCTAGGGCACTTCCACTTATGGTCCTATAGCTTAGGGAAATGAAAATCAAAAAGACACAGCCACCCCAAAGTTTGGGACGGCTCTGTTTACAAGAACCTCGTTTATGGTAGAAGTTCAATATCGCAGAAAGTGAAAAATGGATGAAGAAGTTGTGGTACTTACGTACAATGCAATATCACTCAGCAATGACATCTATGTCATCAGGCCCGTAGCAGCATAATGAGTGGATTCAGGTATGATGATTCTAACTGAAATAAGTCACACAGAAAAAGAAACATCATAAGATATCACTAATACACGGAATGTAAACTTGGCTACACAGGAACTGGATTACAAAACAGAACAGGGTCTCAAATTTAGAAAACCAACTTATGCTTGCTTAAGGGGAAAGGTGAGTTGGGGTGCTGCATAAAACCAGAGATTGAAATGAGCACAGAGTAAGTTCCTTAAGCCAAATATGGAATAGACAAGAACTAATCCTTGCTCAACGAAATGGACTCAACACTCCATATTAAACGCCTAAGAATGTACCTGACTAGTAAGTATCTTAAAACCTATGGATTGCTATGTCTCCGAAAGGGAATCAAGCGTGTGTACAGGGGCATAAACGCAGCAGTGATAGGATTGGAGAGGTTCGGTGAGAAAATGAAGACCCTTTGAAGTCATATTGCATGGTACCCATTCCACGGGTCTCAACTCTCCAGGTTTAAGGGATTCTTCCTTCAGCTAAAACATGCATGTGGAACCCAGAGTATGATCAACCGAGTGATCGGGAGACGTCTTCAAATATGCCTCCGTTCTCGTCACCTGGTACTCGGGTGCAACATTCCAGACGCTTTACTAACACTCTCCCAACTTGGAGAGTCAGTGCCTTTAACCTCCTGTTTGGCCCAGTTTGCAATTTCTGTGGAAGATGAACAGGAATAGGGAGAACCAATGAGAGACTAGCTGGAGGTGTCTGGACGGGCAAATTTAACTCTCATTTCCCACCAGGAAGAGGAATTAACCAAAGGCTCAGCGTGCCGTGCCAGAACCAGATTAGGGCCTGAAGCAATCCTGCGGTGTTGCGGCCAGCTCACAAGAAAGCGAGTTGAAGAAAGGAGCTCAGGGGCACTGTAATTCACAAACCTGCAGAGTTATAAATGACAGCTATCGTCCAAAAATATACTGAAGTAAGGCTGCCAAGAGGACTTGAAAGCGGGGCAGAATTGCAGGAAACCGATTTCAGGAGGTAGACTGGAATTGCATTTAAAGCATAGGAAAAGAGGGAGAACGTCCACAATGATGCACTTGGCCAAAAAGGGCGTATGCGTTTTTTCCTGAATATATTCAGGAAAAAACGCATACGCCCTTTTTGGCCAACCAAGCAAGCTTGCAAAGGAAATCTGCACTACAATGAAGTCTCACTTCCCCCCGGTCAAAAGGGCCATCTGAAAAAAGTGTAAAATCCTGAAAGACAGGACAGGCCATGGAGAACTGGGAGCCTTGTTATGCTGATGGGCGGGATGTAAATTGCCAACAGCCACTCGGGAGAAGTGTATGGTGTTTCCTGAAACATCTAAAAAACAAAGCAACAGAGCCTAGGGCACTTCCACTTATGGTCCTATAGCTTAGGGAAATGAAAATCAAAAAGACACAGCCACCCCAAAGTTTGGGACGGCTCTGTTTACAAGAACCTCGTTTACGGTACAAGATCAATATCGCAGAAAGTGAAAAATGGATGAAGAAGTTGTGGTACTTACGTACAATGCAATATCACTCAGCAATGACATCTATGTCATCAGGCCCATAACAGCATAATGAGTGGATTCAGGTATGATGATTCTAACTGAAATAAGTCACACAGAAAAAGAAACATCATAAGATATCACTAATACACGGAATGTAAACTTGGCAACACAGGAACTGAATTCCAAAACAGAACAGGGTCTCAAATTTAGAAAACCAACTTATGCTTGCTTAAGGGGAAAGGTGAGTTGGGGTGCTGCATAAAACCAGAGATTGAAATGAGCACAGATAAAGTTCCTTAAGCCAAATATGGAATAGACAAGAGCTACTCCTTGCTCAACGAAGTGGACTCAACACCCCATATTAAACGCCTAAGAACGTACCTGACTAGTAAGTATCTTAAAACCTATGGATTGCTATGTCTCCGAAAGGGAATCAAGCGTGTGTACAGGGGCATAAACGCAGCAGTGATAGGATTGGAGAGGTTCGGTGAGCAAATGAAGACCCTTTGAAGTCATATTGCATGGTACCCATTCCATGGGTCTCAACTCTCCAGGTTTAAGGGATTCTTCCTTCAGCTAAAACATGCATGTGGAACCCAGAGTATGATCAACCGTGTGATCGGGAGACGTGATCAAATATGTCTCCGTTCTCGTCCCCTGGTACTCGGGTGCAACATTCCAGACGCTTTACTAACACTCTCCCGACTTGGAGAGTCAGTACCTTTAACCTCCTGTTTGTCCCAGTTTGCAATTTCTGCGGAAGATGAACAGGAATAGGGAGAACCAATGAGAGACTAGCTGGAGGTGTCTGGACGGGCAAATTTAACTCTCATTTCCCACCAGGAAGAGGAATTAACCAAAGGCTCAGCGTGCCGTGCCGGAACCAGATTAGGGCCTGAAGCAATCCTGCGGTGTTGCGGCCAGCTCACAAGAAAGCGAGTTGAAGAAAGGAGCTCAGGGGCACTGTAATTCACAAACCTGCAGACTTATAAATGACAGCTATCGTCGAAAAATATACTGAAGTAAGGCTGCCAAGAGGACTTGAAAGCGGGGCAGAATTGCAGGAAACCGATTTCAGGAGGTAGACTGGAATTGCATTTAAAGCATAGGAAAAGAGGCAGAACGTCCACAATCATGCACTTGGCCAAAAAGGGCGTATGCGTTTTTTCCTGAATATACTCAGGAAAAAACGCATACGCCCTTTTTGGCCAACCAAGCAAGCTTGCAAAGGAAATCTGCACTACAATGAAGTCTCACTTCCCCCCGGTCAAAAGGGCCATCTGAAAAAAGTGTAAAATCCAGAAAGGCAGGACAGGCCATGGAGAACTGGGAGCCTTGTTATGCCGATGGGCGGGATGTAAATTGCCAACAGCCACTCGGGAGAAGTGTATGGTGTTTCCTGAAACATCTAAAAATCAAAGCAACAGAGCCTAGGGCACTTCCCCTTATGGTCCTATAGCTTAGCGAAATGAAAATCAAAAAGACACAGCCACCCCAAAGTTTGGGACGGCTCTGTTTACAAGAACCTCGTTTACGGTACAAGTTCAATATCGCAGGAAGTGCAAAATGAATAAAGAAGTTGTGGTACTTACGTACAATGCAATATCACTCAGCAATGACATCTATGTCATCAGGCCCGTAGCAGCATAAAGAGTGGATTCATGTATGATGATTCTAACTGAAATAAGTCACACAGAAAAAGAAACATCATAAGATATCGCTAATACACGGAATGTAAACTTGGCTACACAGGAACTGGATTACAAAACAGAACAGGGTCTCAAATTTAGAAAACCAACTTATGCTTGCTTAAGGGGAAAGGTGAGTTGGGGTGCTGCATAAAACCAGAGATTGAAATGAGCACAGAGTAAGTTCCTTAAGCCAAATATGGAATAGACAAGAGCTACTCCTTGCTCAACGAAATGGACTCAACACCCCATATTAAACGCCTAAGAATGTACCTGACTAGTAAGTATCTTAAAACCTATGGATTGCTATGTCTCCGAAAGGGAATCAAGCGTGTGTACAGGGGCATAAAGGCAGCAGTGATAGGATTAGAGAGGTTCGGTGAGCAAATGAAGACCCTTTGAAGTCATATTGCATGCTAACCATTCCAAGGGTCTCAACTCTCCAGGTTTAAGGGATTCTTCCTTCAGCTAAAACATGCATGTGGAACCCAGAGTATGATCAACCGTGTGATCGGGAGACGTCTTCAAATATGTCTCCGTTCTCGTCCCCTGGTACTCGGGTGCAACATTCCAGACACTTTAGTAACACTCTCCCGACTTGGAGAGTCAGTGCCTTTAACCTCCTGTTTGGCCCAGTTTGCAATTTCTGCGGAAGATGAACAGGAATAGGGAGAACCAATGAGAGACTAGCTGGAGGTGTCTGGACGGGCAAATTTAACTCTCATTTCCCACCAGGAAGAGGAATTAACCAAAGGCTCAGCGTGCCGTGCCAGAACCATATTAGGGACTGAAGCAATCCTGCGGTGTTGCGGCCAGCTCACAAGAAAGCGAGTTGAAGAAAGGAGCTCAGGGGCACTGTAATTCACAAACCTGCAGAGTTATAAATGACAGCTATCGTCCAAAAATATACTGAAGTAAGGCTGCCAAGAGGACTTGAAAGCGGGGCAGAATTGCAGGAAACCGATTTCAGGAGGTAGACTGGAATTGCATTTAAAGCATAGGAAAAGAGGCAGAACGTCCACAATGATGCACTTGGCCAAAAAGGGCGTATGCGTTTTTTCCTGAATATATTCAGGAAAAAACGCATACGCCCTTTTTGGCCAACCAAGCAAACTTGCAAAGGAAATCTGCACTAAAATGAAGTCTCACTTCCCCCCGGTCAAAAGGGCCATCTGAAAAAAGTGTACAATCCAGAAAGGCAGGACAGGCCATGGAGAACTGGGAGCCTTGTTATGCCCATGGGCGGGATGTAAATTGCCAACAGCCACTCGGGAGAAGTGTATGGTGTTTCCTGAAACATCTAAAAAACAAAGCAACAGAGCCTAGGGCACTTCCACTTATGGTCCTATAGCTTAGGGAAATGAAAATCAAAAAGACACAGCCACCCCAAAGTTTGGGACGGCTCTGTTTACAAGAACCTCGTTTATGGTAGAAGTTCAATATCGCAGAAAGTGAAAAATGGATGAAGAAGTTGTGGTACTTACGTACAATGCAATATCACTCAGCAATGACATCTATGTCATCAGGCCCGTAGCAGCATAATGAGTGGATTCAGGTATGATGATTCTAACTGAAATAAGTCACACAGAAAAAGAAACATCATAAGATATCACTAATACACGGAATGTAAACTTGGCTACACAGGAACTGGATTACAAAACAGAACAGGGTCTCAAATTTAGAAAACCAACTTATGCTTGCTTAAGGGGAAAGGTGAGTTGGGGTGCTGCATAAAACCAGAGATTGAAATGAGCACAGAGTAAGTTCCTTAAGCCAAATATGGAATAGACAAGAACTAATCCTTGCTCAACGAAATGGACTCAACACTCCATATTAAACGCCTAAGAATGTACCTGACTAGTAAGTATCTTAAAACCTATGAATTGCTATGTCTCCGAAAGGGAATCAAGCGTGTGTACAGGGGCATAAACGCAGCAGTGATAGGATTGGAGAGGTTCGGTGAGAAAATGAAGACCCTTTGAAGTCATATTGCATGGTACCCATTCCACGGGTCTCAACTCTCCAGGTTTAAGGGATTCTTCCTTCAGCTAAAACATGCATGTGGAACCCAGAGTATGATCAACCGAGTGATCGGGAGACGTCTTCAAATATGCCTCCGTTCTCGTCACCTGGTACTCGGGTGCAACATTCCAGACGCTTTACTAACACTCTCCCAACTTGGAGAGTCAGTGCCTTTAACCTCCTGTTTGGCCCAGTTTGCAATTTCTGTGGAAGATGAACAGGAATAGGGAGAACCAATGAGAGACTAGCTGGAGGTGTCTGGACGGGCAAATTTAACTCTCATTTCCCACCAGGAAGAGGAATTAACCAAAGGCTCAGCGTGCCGTGCCAGAACCAGATTAGGGCCTGAAGCAATCCTGCGGTGTTGCGGCCAGCTCACAAGAAAGCGAGTTGAAGAAAGGAGCTCAGGGGCACTGTAATTCACAAACCTGCAGAGTTATAAATGACAGCTATCGTCCAAAAATATACTGAAGTAAGGCTGCCAAGAGGACTTGAAAGCGGGGCAGAATTGCAGGAAACCGATTTCAGGAGGTAGACTGGAATTGCATTTAAAGCATAGGAAAAGAGGGAGAACGTCCACAATGATGCACTTGGCCAAAAAGGGCGTATGCGTTTTTTCCTGAATATATTCAGGAAAAAACGCATACGCCCTTTTTGGCCAACCAAGCAAGCTTGCAAAGGAAATCTGCACTACAATGAAGTCTCACTTCCCCCCGGTCAAAAGGGCCATCTGAAAAAAGTGTAAAATCCAGAAAGGCAGGACAGGCCATGGAGAACTGGGAGCCTTGTTATGCTGATGGGCGGGATGTAAATTGCCAACAGCCACTCGGCAGAAGTGTATGGTGTTTCCTGAAACATCTAAAAAACAAAGCAACAGAGCCTAGGGCACTTCCACTTATGGTCCTATAGCTTAGGGAAATGAAAATCAAAAAGACACAGCCACCCCAATGTTTGGGACGGCTCTGTTTACAAGAAGGTCGTTTACGGTACAAGTTCAATATCGCAGAAAGTGAAAAATGGATGAAGAAGTTGTGGTACTTACGTACAATGCAATATCACTCAGCAATGACATCTATGTCATCAGGCCCGTAGCAGCATAAAGAGTGGATTCAGGTATGATGATTCTAACTGAAATAAGTCACACAGAAAAAGAAACATCATAAGATATCTCTAATACACGGAATGTAAACATGGCTACACAGGAACTGGATTACAAAACAGAACAGGGTCTCAAATTTAGAAAACCAACTTATGCTTGCTTAAGGGGAAAGGTGAGTTGGGGTGCTGCATAAAATCAGAGATTGAAATGAGCACAGAGTAAGTTCCTTAAGCCAAATATGGAATAGACAAGAGCTACTCCTTGCTCAACGAAATGGACTCAACACCCCATATTAAACGCCTAAGAATGTACCTGACTAGTAAGTATCTTAAAACCTATGGATTGCTATGTCTCCGAAAGGGAATCAAGCGTGTGTACAGGGGCATAAAGGCAGCAGTGATAGGATTGGAGAGGTTCGGTGAGCAAATGAAGACCCTTTGAAGTCATATTGCATGGTACCCATTCCACGGGTCTCAACTCTCCAGGTTTAAGGGATTCTTCCTTCAGCTAAAACATGCATGTGGAACCCAGAGTATGATCAACCGTGTGATCGGGAGACGTGTTCAAATATGTCTCCGTTCTCGTCCCCTGGTACTCGGGTGCAACATTCCAGACGCTTTACTAACACTCTCCCGACTTGGAGAGTCAGTGCCTTTAACCTCCTGTTTGGCCCAGTTTGCAATTTCTGCGGAAGATGAACAGGAATAGGGAGAACCAATGAGAGACTAGCTGGAGGTGTCTGGACGGGCAAATTTAACTCTCATTTCCCACCAGGAAGAGGAATTAACCAAAGGCTCAGCGTGCCGTGCCAGAACCAGATTAGGGCCTGAAGCAATCCTGCGGTGTTGCGGGCAGCTCACAAGAAAGCGAGTTGAAGAAAGGAGCTCAGGGACACTGTATTTCACAAACCTGCAGAGTTGTAAATGGCAACTATCATCCAAAAATATACTGAAGTAAGGCTGCCAAGAGGACTTGAAAGCGGGGCAGAATTGCAGGAAACCGATTTCAGGAGGTAGACTGGAATTGCATTTAAAGCATAGGAAAAGAGGCAGAACGTCCACAATCATGCACTTGGCCAAAAAGGGCGTATGCGTTTTTTCCTGAATATATTCAGGAAAAAACGCATACGCACTTTTTGGCCAACCAAGCAAGCTTGCAAAGGAAATCTGCACTACAATGAAGTCTCACTTCCCCCCGGTCAAAAGGGCCATCTGAAAAAAGTGTAAAATCCAGAAAGGCAGGACAGGCCATGGAGAACTGGGAGCCTTGTTATGCTGATGGGCGGGATGTAAATTGCCAACAGCCACTCGGGAGAAGTGTATGGTGTTTCCTGAAACATCTAAAAAACAAAGCAACAGAGCCTAGGGCACTTCCACTTATGGTCCTATAGCTTAGGGAAATGAAAATCAAAAAGACACAGCCACCCCAAAGTTTGGGACGGCTCTGTTTACAAGAAGCTCGTTTACGGTACAAGTTCAATATCGCAGAAAGTGAAAAATGGATAAAGAAGTTGTGGTACTTACGTACAATGCAATATCACTCAGCAATGACATCTATGTCATCAGGCCCGTAGCAGCATAAAGAGTGGATTCAGGTATGATGATTCTAACTGAAATAAGTCACACAGAAAAAGAAACATCATAAGATATCACTAATACACGGAATGTAAACTTGGCTACATAGGAACTGGATTACAAAACAGAACAGGGTCTCAAATTTAGAAAACCAACTTATGCTTGCTTAAGGGGAAAGGTGAGTTGGGATGCTGCATAAAACCAGAGATTGAAATGAGCACAGATAATGTTCCTTAAGCCAAATATGGAATAGACAAGAGCTACTCCTTGCTCAACGAAATGGACTCAACACCCCATATTAAACGCCTAAGAATGTACCTGACTAGTAAGTATCTTAAAACCTATGGATTGCTATGTCTCCGAAAGGGAATCAAGCGTGTGTACAGGGGCATAAAGGAAGCAGTGATAGGATTGGAGAGGTTCGGTGAGCAAATGAAGACCCTTTGAAGTCATATTGCATGGTAGCCATTCCACGGGTCTCAACTCTCCAGGTTTAAGGGATACTTCCTTCAGCTAAAACATGCATGTGGAACCCAGAGTATGATCAACTGTGTGATCGGGAGACGTGTTCAAATATGTCTCCGTTCTCGTCCCCTGGTACTCGGGTGCAACATTCCAGACTCTTTACTAACACTCTCCCGACTTGGAGAGTCAGTGCCTTTAACCTCCTGTTTGGCCCAGTTTGCAATTTCTGCGGAAGATGAACAGGAATAGGGAGAACCAATGAGAGACTAGCTGGAGGTGTCTGGACGGGCAAATTTAACTCTCATTTCCCACCAGGAAGAGGAATTAACCAAAGGCTCAGCGTGCCATGCCGGAACCAGATTAGGGCCTGAAGCAATCCTGCGGTGTTGCGGGCAGCTCACAAGAAAGCGAGTTGAAGAAAGGAGCTCAGGGACACTGTAATTCACAAACCTGCAGAGTTATAAATGACAGCTATCGTCCAAAAATATACTGAAGTAAGGCTGCCAAGAGGACTTGAAAGCGGGGCAGAATTGCAGGAAACCGATTTCAGGAGGTAGACTGGAATTGCATTTAAAGCATAGGAAAAGAGGCAGAACGTCCACAATGATGCACTTGGCCAAAAAGGGCGTATGCATTTTTTCCTGAATATATTCAGGAAAAAACGCATACGACCTTTTTGTCCAACCAAGCAAGCTTGCAAAGGAAATCTGCACTACAATGAAGTCTCACTTCCCCCGGTCAAAAGGCCCATCTGAAAAAAGTGTAAAATCCAGAAAGGCAGGACAGGCCATGGAGAACTGGGAGCCTTGTTATGCTGATGGGCCGGATGTAAATTGCCAACAGACACTCGGGAGAAGTGTATGGTGTTTCCTGAAACATCTAAAAAACAAAGCAACAGAGCCTAGGGCACTTCCACTTATGGTCCTATAGCTTAGGGAAATGAAAATCAAAACGACACAGCCACCCCAAAGTTTGGGACGGCTCTGTTTACAAGAACCTCGTTTACGGTACAAGTTCAATATCGCAGAAAGTGAAAAATGGATAAAGAAGTTGTGGTACTTACGTACAATGCAATATCACTCAGCAATGACATCTATGTCATCAGGCCCGTAGCAGCATAAAGAGTGGATTCAGGTATGATGATTCTAACTGAAATAAGTCACACAGAAAAAGAAACATCATAAGATATCACTAATACACGGAATGTAAACTTGGCTACACAGGAACTGGATTACAATACAGAACAGGGTCTCAAATTTAGAAAACCAACTTATGCTTGCTTAAGGGGAAAGGTGAGTTGGGGTGCTGCATAAAACCAGAGATTGAAATGAGCACAGAGTAAGTTCCTTAAGCCAAATATGGAATAGACAAGAACTAATCCTTGCTCAACGAAATGGACTCAACACTCCATATTAAACGCCTAAGAATGTACCTGACTAGTAAGTATCTTAAAACCTATGGATTGCTATGTCTCCGAAAGGGAAACAAGCGTGTGTACAGGGGCATAAACACAGCAGTGATAGGATTGGAGAGGTTCGGTGAGCAAATGAAGACCCTTTGAAGTCATATTGCATGGTACCCATTCCACGGGTCTCAACTCTCCAGGTTTAAGGGATTCTTCCTTCAGCTAAAACATGCATGTGGAACCCAGAGTATGATCAACCGTGTGATTGGGAGACGTGTTCAAATATGTCTCCGTTCTCGTCCCCTGGTACTCGGGTGCAACATTCCAGACACTTTACTAACACTCTCCCGACTTGGAGAGTCAGTGCCTTTAACATCCTGTTTGTCCCAGTTTGCAATTTCTGCGGAAGATGAACAGGAATAGGGAGAACCAATGAGAGACTAGCTGGAGGTGTCTGGACGGGCAAATTTAACTCTCATTTCCCACCAGGAAGAGGAATTAACCAAAGGCTCAGCGTGCCGTGCCGGAACCAGATTAGGGCCTGAAGCAATCCTGCGGTGTTGCGGCCAGCTCACAAGAAAGCGAGTTGAAGAAAGGAGCTCAGGGACACTGTAATTCACAAACCTGCAGAGTTATAAATGGCAACTAGCGTGCAAAAATATACTGAAGTAAGGCTGCCAAGAGGACTTGAAAGCGGGGCAGAATTGCAGGAAACCGATTTCAGGAGGTAGACTGGAATTGCATTTAAAGCATAGGAAAAGAGGCAGAACGTCCACAATGATGCACTTGGCCAAAAAGGGCGTATGCGTTTTTTCCTGAATATATTCAGGAAAAAACGCATACGCCCTTTTTGGCCAACCAAGCAAGCTTGCAAAGGAAATCTGCACTACAATGAAGTCTCACTTCCCCCCGGTCAAAAGGGCCATCTGAAAAAAGTGTAAAATCCAGAAAGGCAGGACAGGCCATGGAGAACTGGGAGCCTTGTTATGCCGATGGGCGGGATGTAAATTGCCAACAGCCACTCGGGAGAAGTGTATGGTGTTTCCTGAAACATCTAAAAAACAAAGCAACAGAGCCTAGGGCACTTCCACTTATGGTCCTATAGCTTAGGGAAATGAAAATCAAAACGACACAGCCACCCCAAAGTTTGGGACGGCTCTGTTTACAAGAACCTCGTTTACGGTACAAGTTCAATATCGCAGAAAGTGAAAAATGGATAAAGAAGTTGTGGTACTTACGTACAATGCAATATCACTCAGCAATGACATCTATGTCATCAGGCCCATAGCAGCATAAAGAGTGGATTCAGGTATGATGATTCTAACTGAAATAAGTCACACAGAAAAAGAAACATCATAAGATATCACTAATACACGGAATGTAAACTTGGCTACACAGGAACTGGATTACAAAACAGAACAGGGTCTCAAATTTAGAAAACCAACTTATGCTTGCTTAAGGGGAAAGGTGAGTTGGGGTGCTGCATAAAACCAGAGATTGAAATGAGCACAGAGTAAGTTCCTTAAGCCAAATATGGAATAGACAAGAGCTACTCCTTGCTCAACGAAATGGACTCAACACCCCATATTAAACGCCTAAGAATGTACCTGACTAGTAAGTATCTTAAAACCTATGGATTGCTATGTCTCCGAAAGGGAATCAAGCGTGTGTACAGGGGCATAAAGGCAGCAGTGATAGGATTGGAGAGGTTCGGTGAGCAAATGAAGACCCTTTGAAGTCATATTGCATGGTACCCATTCCACGGGTCTCAACTCTCCAGGATTAAGGGATTCTTCCTTCAGCTAAAACATTCATGTGGAACCCAGAGTATGATCAACCGTGTGATCGGGAGACGTCTTCAAATATGTCTCCGTTCTCGTCCCCTGGTACTCGGGTGCAGCATTCCAGACGCTTTACTAACACTCTCCCGACTTGGAGAGTCAGTGCCTTTAACCTCCTGTTTGGCCCAGTTTGCAATTTCTGCGGAAGATGAACAGGAATAGGGAGAACCAATGAGAGACTAGCTGGAGGTGTCTGGACGGACAAATTTAACTCTCATTTCCCACCAGGAAGAGGAATTAACCAAAGGCTCAGCGTGCCGTGCCGGAACCAGATTAGGGCCTGAAGCAATCCTGCGGTGTTGCGGCCAGCTCACAAGAAAGCGAATTGAAGAAAGGAGCTCAGGGGCACTGTAATTCACAATCCTGCAGAGTTATAAATGACAGCTATAGTCCAAAAATATACTGAAGTAAGGCTGCCAAGAGGACTTGAAAGCGGGGCAGAATTGCAGGCAACCGATTTCAGGAGGTAGACTGGAATTGCATTTAAAGCATAGGAAAAGAGGCAGAACGTCCACAATGATGCACTTGGCCAAAAAGGGCGTATGCGTTTTTTCCTGAATATATTCAGGAAAAAACGCATACACCCTTTTTGGCCAACCAAGCAAGCTTGCAAAGGAAATCTGCACTACAATGAAGTCTCACTTCCCCCCGGTCAAAAGGGCCATCTGAAAAAAGTGTAAAATCCAGAAAGGCAGGACAGGCCATGGAGAACTGGGAGCCTTGTTATGCCGATGGGCGGGATGTAAATTGCCAACAGCCACTCGGGAGAAGTGTATGGTGTTTCCTGAAACATCTAAAAAACAAAGCAACAGAGCCTAGGGCACTTCCACTTATGGTCCTATAGCTTAGGGAAATGAAAATCAAAACGACACAGCCACCCCAAAGTTTGGGACGGCTCTGTTTACAAGAACCTCGTTTACGGTACAAGTTCAATATCGCAGAAAGTGAAAAATGGATAAAGAAGTTGTGGTACTTACGTACAATGCAATATCACTCAGCAATGACATCTATGTCATCAGGCCCATAGCAGCATAAAGAGTGGATTCAGGTATGATGATTCTAACTGAAATAAGTCACACAGAAAAAGAAACATCATAAGATATCACTAATACACGGAATGTAAACTTGGCTACACAGGAACTGGATTAGAAAACAGAATAGGGTCTCAAATTTAGAAAACCAACTTATGCTTGCTTAAGGGGAAAGGTGAGTTGGGGTGCTGCATAAAACCAGAGATTGAAATGAGCACAGAGTAAGTTCCTTAAGCCAAATATGGAATAGACAAGAGCTACTCCTTGCTCAACGAAATGGACTCAACACCCCATATTAAACGCCTAAGAATGTACCTGACTAGTAAGTATCTTAAAACCTATGGATTGCTATGTCTCCGAAAGGGAATCAAGCGTGTGTACAGGGGCATAAAGGCAGCAGTGATAGGATTGGAGAGGTTCGGTGAGCAAATGAAGACCCTTTGAAGTCATATTGCATGGTACCCATTCCACGGGTCTCAACTCTCCAGGATTAAGGGATTCTTCCTTCAGCTAAAACATGCATGTGGAACCCAGAGTATGATCAACCGTGTGATCGGGAGACGTCTTCAAATATGTCTCCGTTCTCGTCCCCTGGTACTCGGGTGCAGCATTCCAGACGCTTTACTAACACTCTCCCGACTTGGAGAGTCAGTGCCTTTAACCTCCTGTTTGGCCCAGTTTGCAATTTCTGCGGAAGATGAACAGGAATAGGGAGAACCAATGAGAGACTAGCTGGAGGTGTCTGGACGGACAAATTTAACTCTCATTTCCCACCAGGAAGAGGAATTAACCAAAGGCTCAGCGTGCCGTGCCGGAACCAGATTAGGGCCTGAAGCAATCCTGCGGTGTTGCGGCCAGCTCACAAGAAAGCGAATTGAAGAAAGGAGCTCAGGGGCACTGTAATTCACAATCCTGCAGAGTTATAAATGACAGCTATCGTCCAAAAATATACTGAAGTAAGGCTGCCAAGAGGACTTGAAAGCGGGGCAGAATTGCAGGCAACCGATTTCAGGAGGTAGACTGGAATTGCATTTAAAGCATAGGAAAAGAGGCAGAACGTCCACAATGATGCACTTGGCCAAAAAGGGCGTATGCGTTTTTTCCTGAATATATTCAGGAAAAAACGCATACGCCCTTTTTGGCCAACCAAGCAAGCTTGCAAAGGAAATCTGCACTACAATGAAGTCTCACTTCCCCCCAGTCAAAAGGGCCATCTGAAAAAAGTGTAAAATCCTGAAAGACAGGACAGGCCATGGAGAACTGGGAGCCTTGTTATGCTGATGGGCGGGATGTAAATTGCCAACAGCCACTCGGGAGAAGTGTATGGTGTTTCCTGAAACATCTAAAAAACAAAGCAACAGAGCCTAGGGCACTTCCACTTATGGTCCTATAGCTTAGGGAAATGAAAATCAAAAAGACACAGCCACCCCAAAGTTTGGGACGGCTCTGTTTACAAGAACCTCGTTTACGGTACAAGATCAATATCGCAGAAAGTGAAAAATGGATGAAGAAGTTGTGGTACTTACGTACAATGCAATATCACTCAGCAATGACATCTATGTCATCAGGACCATAACAGCATAATGAGTGGATTCAGGTATGATGATTCTAACTGAAATAAGTCACACAGAAAAAGAAACATCATAAGATATCACTAATACACGGAATGTAAACTTGGCAACACAGGAACTGAATTCCAAAACAGAACAGGGTCTCAAATTTAGAAAACCAACTTATGCTTGCTTAAGGGGAAAGGTGAGTTGGGGTGCTGCATAAAACCAGAGATTGAAATGAGCACAGATAAAGTTCCTTAAGCCAAATATGGAATAGACAAGAGCTACTCCTTGCTCAACGAAGTGGACTCAACACCCCATATTAAACGCCTAAGAATGTACCTGACTAGTAAGTATCTTAAAACCTATGGATTGCTATGTCTCCGAAAGGGAATCAAGCGTGTGTACAGGGGCATAAACACAGCAGTGATAGGATTGGAGAGGTTCGGTGAGCAAATGAAGACCCTTTGAAGTCATATTGCATGGTACCCATTCCACGGGTCTCAACTCTCCAGGTTTAAGGGATTCTTCCTTCAGCTAAAACATGCATGTGGAACCCAGAGTATGATCAACCGTGTGATCGGGAGACGTGTTCAAATATGTCTCCGTTCTCGTCCCGTGGTACTCGGGTGCAACATTCCAGACACTTTACTAACACTCTCCCGACTTGGAGAGTCAGTGCCTTTAACCTCCTGTTTGTCCCAGTTTGCAATTTCTGCGGAAGATGAACAGGAATAGGGAGAACCAATGAGAGACTAGCTGGAGGTGTCTGGACGGGCAAATTTAACTCTCATTTCCCACCAGGAAGAGGAATTAACCAAAGGCTCAGCGTGCCGTGCCGGAACCAGATTAGGGCCTGAAGCAATCCTGCGGTGTTGCGGCCAGCTCACAAGAAAGCGAGTTGAAGAAAGGAGCTCAGGGACACTGTAATTCACAAACGTGCAGAGTTATAAATGGCAACTATCGTCCAAAAATATACTGAAGTAAGGCTGCCAAGAGGACTTGAAAGCGGGGCAGAATTGCAGGAAACCGATTTCAGGAGGTAGACTGGAATTGCATTTAAAGCATAGGAAAAGAGGCAGAACGTCCACAATGATGCACTTGGCCAAAAAGGGCGTATGCGTTTATTCCTGAATATATTCAGGAAAAAACGCATACGCCCTTTTTGGCCAACCAAGCAAGCTTGCAAAGGAAATCTGCACTACAATGAAGTCTCACTTCCCCCCGGTCAAAAGGGCCATCTGAAAAAAGTGTAAAATCCAGAAAGGCAGGACAGGCCATGGAGAACTGGGAGCCTTGTTATGCCCATGGGCGGGATGTAAATTGCCAACAGCCACTCGGGAGAAGTGTATGGTGTTTCCTGAAACATCTAAAAAACAAAGCAACAGAGCCCAGGGCACTTCCACTTATGGTCCTATAGCTTAGGGAAATGAAAATCAAAAAGACACAGGCACCCCAAAGTTTGGGACGGCTCTGTTTACAAGAACCTCGTTTACGGTACAAGTTCAATATCGCAGAAAGTGAAAAATGGATAAAGAAGTTGTGGTACTTACGTACAATGCAATATCACTCAGCAATGACATCTATGTCATCAGGCCCGTAGCAGCATAAAGAGTGGATTCAGGTATGATGATTCTAACTGAAATAAGTCACACAGAAAAAGAAACATCATAAGATATCACTAATACACGGAATGTAAACTTGGCTACACAGGAACTGGATTACAAAACAGAACAGGGTTTCAAATTTAGAAAACCAACTTATGCTTGCTTAAGGGGAAAGGTGAGTTGGGGTGCTGCATAAAACCAGAGATTGAAATGAGCACAGAGTAAGTTCCTTAAGCCAAATATGGAATAGACAAGAGCTACTCCTTGCTCAACGAAATGGACTCAACACCCCATATTAAACGCCTAAGAATGTACCTGACTAGTAAGTATCTTAAAACCTATGGATTGCTATGTCTCCAAAAGGGAATCAAGCGTGTGTACAGGGGCATAAAGGCAGCAGTGATAGGATTGGAGAGGTTCGGTGAGCAAATGAAGACCCTTTGAATTCATATTGCATGGTACCCATTCCACGGGTCTCAACTCTCCAGGATTAAGGGATTCTTCCTTCAGCTAAAACATGCATGTGGAACCCAGAGTATGATCAACTGTGTGATCGGGAGACGTCTTCAAATATGTCTCCGTTCTCGTCCCCTGGTACTCGGGTGCAACATTCCAGACGCTTTACTAACACTCTCCCGACTTGGAGAGTCAGTGCCTTTAACCTCCTGTTTGGCCCAGTTTGCAATTTCTGCGGAAGATGAACAGGAATAGGGAGAACCAATGAGAGACTAGCTGGAGGTGTCTGGACGGACAAATTTAACTCTCATTTCCCACCAGGAAGAGGAATTAACCAAAGGCTCAGCGTGCCGTGCCGGAACCAGATTAGGGCCTGAAGCAATCCTGCGGTGTTGCGGCCAGCTCACAAGAAAGCGAATTGAAGAAAGGAGCTCAGGGGCACTGTAATTCACAATCCTGCAGAGTTATAAATGACAGCTATCGTCCAAAAATATACTGAAGTAAGGCTGCCAAGAGGACTTGAAAGCGGGGCAGAATTGCAGGAAACCGATTTCAGGAGGTAGACTGGAATTGCATTTAAAGCATAGGAAAAGAGGCAGAACGTCCACAATGATGCACTTGGCCAAAAAGGGCGTATGCGTTTTTTCCTGAATATATTCAGGAAAAAACGCATACGCCCTTTTTGGCCAACCAAGCAAGCTTGCAAAGGAAATCTGCACTACAATGAAGTCTCACTTCCCCCCGGTCAAAAGGGCCATATGAAAAAAGTGTAAAATCCAGAAAGGCAGGACAGGCCATGGAGAACTGGGAGCCTTGTTATGCCGATGGGCGGGATGTGAATTGCCAACAGCCACTCGGGAGAAGTGTATGGTGTTTCCTGAAACATCTAAAAAACAAAGCAACAGAGCCTAGGGCACTTCCACTTATGGTCCTATAGCTTAGGGAAATGAAAATCAAAAAGACACAGCCACCCCAAAGTTTGGGACGGCTCTGTTTACAAGAAACTCGTTTACGGTACAAGTTCAATATCGCAGAAAGTGAAAAATGGATAAAGAAGTTGTGGTACTTACGTACAATGCAATATCACTCAGCAATGACATCTATGTCATCAGGCCCGTAGCAGCATAAAGAGTGGATTCAGGTATGATGATTCTAACTGAAATAAGTCACACAGAAGAAGAAACATCATAAGATATCACTAATACACGGAATGTAAACTTGGCTACACAGGAACTGGATTACAAAAGAGAACAGGGTCTCAAATTTAGAAAACCAACTTATGCTTGCTTAAGGGGAAAGGTGAGTTGGGGTGCTGCATAAAACCAGAGATTGAAATGAGCACAGAGTAAGTTCCTTAAGCCAAATATGGAATAGACAAGAGCTAGTCCTTGCTCAACGAAATGGACTCAACACCCCATATTAAACGCCTAAGAATGTACCTGACTAGTAAGTATCTTAAAACCTATGGATTGCTATGTCTCTGAAAGGGAATCAAGCGTGTGTACAGGGGCATAAACGCAGCAGTGATAGGCTTGGAGAGGTTCGGTGAGCAAATGAAGACCCTTTGAAGTCATATTGCATGGTACCCATTCCACGGGTCTCAACTCTCCAGTTTTAAGGGATTCTTCCTTCAGCTAAAACATGCATGTGGAACCCAGAGTATGATCAACCGTGTGATCGGGAGATGTCTTCAAATATGTCTCCGTTCTCGTCCCCTGGTACTCGGGTGCAACATTCAAGATGCTTTACTAACTCTCTCCCGACTGGGAGAGTCAGTGCCTTTAACCTCCTGTTTGTCCCAGTTTGCAATTTCTGCGGAAGATGAACAGGAATAGGGAGAACCAATGAGAGACTAGCTGGAGGTGTCTGGACGGGCAAATTTAACTCTCATTTCCCACCAGGAAGAGGAATTAACCAAAGGCTCAGCGTGCCGTGCCGGAACCAGATTAGGGCCTGAAGCAATCCTGCGGTGTTGCGGCCAGCTCACAAGAAAGCGAGTTGAAGAAAGGAGCTCAGGGGCACTGTAATTCACAAACCTGCAGAGTTATAAATGACAGCTGTCGTCGAAAAATATACTGAAGTAAGGCTGCCAAGAGGACTTGAAAGCGGGGCAGAATTGCAGGAAACCGATTTCAGGAGGTAGACTGGAATTGCATTTAAAGCATAGGAAAAGAGGCAGAACGTCCACAATGATGCACTTGGCCAAAAAGGGCGTATGCGTTTTTTCCTGAATATATTCAGGAAAAAACGCATACGCCCTTTTTGGCCAACCAAGCAAGCTTGCAAAGGAAATCTGCACTACAATGAAGTCTCACTTCCCCACGGTCAAAAGGGCCATCTGAAAAAAGTGTAAAATCCAGAAAGGCAGGACAGGCCATGGAGAACTGGGAGCCTTGTTATGCTGATGGGCGGGATGTAAATTGCCAACAGCCACTCGGGAGAAGTGTATGGTGTTTCCTGAAACATCTAAAAAACAAAGCAACAGAGCCTAGGGCACTTCCACTTATGGTCCTATAGCTTAGGGAAATGAAAATCAAAAAGACACAGCCACCCCAAAGTTTGGGACGGCTCTGTTTACAAGAACCTCGTTTACGGTACAAGTTCAATATCGCAGAAAGTGAAAAGTGGATAAAGAAGTTGTGGTACTTACGTACAATGCAATATCACTCAGCAATGACATCTATGTCATCAGGCCCGTAGCAGCATAAAGAGTGGATTCAGGTATGATGATTCTAACTGAAATAAGTCACACAGAAAAAGAAACATCATAAGATATCGCTAATACACGGAATGTAAACTTGGCTACACAGGAACTGGATTACAAAAGAGAACAGGGTCTCAAATTTAGAAAACCAACTTATGCTTGCTTAAGGGGAAAGGTGAGTTGGGGTGCTGCATAAAACCAGAGATTGAAATGAGCACAGAGTAAGTTCCTTAAGCCAAATATGGAATAGACAAGAGCTAGTCCTTGCTCAACGAAATGGACTCAACACCCCATATTAAACGCCTAAGAATGTACCTGACTAGTAAGTATCTTAAAACCTATGGATTGCTATGTCTCTGAAAGGGAATCAAGCGTGTGTACAGGGGCATAAACGCAGCAGTGATAGGCTTGGAGAGGTTCGGTGAGCAAATGAAGACCCTTTGAAGTCATATTGCATGGTACCCATTCCACGGGTCTCAACTCTCCAGTTTTAAGGGTTTCTTCCTTCAGCTAAAACATGCATGTGGAACCCAGAGTATGATCAACCGTGTGATCGGGAGATGTCTTCAAATATGTCTCCGTTCTCGTCCCCTGGTACTCGGGTGCAACATTCAAGATGCTTTACTAACTCTCTCCCGACTGGGAGAGTCAGTGCCTTTAACCTCCTGTTTGTCCCAGTTTGCAATTTCTGCGGAAGATGAACAGGAATAGGGAGAACCAATGAGAGACTAGCTGGAGGTGTCTGGACGGGCAAATTTAACTCTCATTTCCCACCAGGAAGAGGAATTAACCAAAGGCTCAGCGTGCCGTGCCGGAACCAGATTAGGGCCTGAAGCAATCCTGCGGTGTTGCGGCCAGCTCACAAGAAAGCGAGTTGAAGAAAGGAGCTCAGGGGCACTGTAATTCACAAACCTGCAGAGTTATAAATGACAGCTATCGTCGAAAAATATACTGAAGTAAGGCTGCCAAGAGGACTTGAAAGCGGGGCAGAATTGCAGGAAACCGATTTCAGGAGGTAGACTGGAATTGCATTTAAAGCATAGGAAAAGAGGCAGAACGTCCACAATGATGCACTTGGCCAAAAAGGGCGTATGCGTTTTTTCCTGAATATATTCAGGAAAAAACGCATACGCCCTTTTTGGCCAACCAAGCAAGCTTGCAAAGGAAATCTGCACTACAATGAAGTCTCACTTCCCCACGGTCAAAAGGGCCATCTGAAAAAAGTGTAAAATCCAGAAAGGCAGGACAGGCCATGGAGAACTGGGAGCCTTGTTATGCTGATGGGCGGGATGTAAATTGCCAACAGCCACTCGGGAGAAGTGTATGGTGTTTCCTGAAACATCTAAAAAACAAAGCAACAGAGCCTAGGGCACTTCCACTTATGGTCCTATAGCTTAGGGAAATGAAAATCAAAAAGACACAGCCACCCCAAAGTTTGGGACGGCTCTGTTTACAAGAACCTCGTTTACGGTACAAGTTCAATATCGCAGAAAGTGAAAAGTGGATAAAGAAGTTGTGGTACTTACGTACAATGCAATATCACTCAGCAATGACATCTATGTCATCAGGCCCGTAGCAGCATAAAGAGTGGATTCAGGTATGATGATTCTAACTGAAATAAGTCACACAGAAAAAGAAACATCATAAGATATCGCTAATACACGGAATGTAAACTTGGCTACACAGGAACTGGATTACAAAAGAGAACAGGGTCTCAAATTTAGAAAACCAACTTATGCTTGCTTAAGGGGAAAGGTGAGTTGGGGTGCTGCATAAAACCAGAGATTGAAATGAGCACAGAGTAAGTTCCTTAAGCCAAATATGGAATAGACAAGAGCTAGTCCTTGCTCAACGAAATGGACTCAACACCCCATATTAAACGCCTAAGAATGTACCTGACTAGTAAGTATCTTAAAACCTATGGATTGCTATGTCTCTGAAAGGGAATCAAGCGTGTGTACAGGGGCATAAACGGAGCAGTGATAGGCTTGGAGAGGTTCGGTGAGCAAATGAAGACCCTTTGAAGTCATATTGCATGGTACCCATTCCACGGGTCTCAACTCTCCAGTTTTAAGGGTTTCTTCCTTCAGCTAAAACATGCATGTGGAACCCAGAGTATGATCAACCGTGTGATCGGGAGATGTCTTCAAATATGTCTCCGTTCTCGTCCCCTGGTACTCGGGTGCAACATTCAAGATGCTTTACTAACTCTCTCCCGACTGGGAGAGTCAGTGCCTTTAACCTCCTGTTTGTCCCAGTTTGCAATTTCTGCGGAAGATGAACAGGAATAGGGAGAACCAATGAGAGACTAGCTGGAGGTGTCTGGACGGGCAAATTTAACTCTCATTTCCCACCAGGAAGAGGAATTAACCAAAGGCTCAGCGTGCCGTGCCGGAACCAGATTAGGGCCTGAAGCAATCCTGCGGTGTTGCGGCCAGCTCACAAGAAAGCGAGTTGAAGAAAGGAGCTCAGGGGCACTGTAATTCACAAACCTGCAGAGTTATAAATGACAGCTATCGTCGAAAAATATACTGAAGTAAGGCTGCCAAGAGGACTTGAAAGCGGGGCAGAATTGCAGGAAACCGATTTCAGGAGGTAGACTGGAATTGCATTTAAAGCATAGGAAAAGAGGCAGAACGTCCACAATGATGCACTTGGCCAAAAAGGGCGTATGCGTTTTTTCCTGAATATATTCAGGAAAAAACGCATACGCCCTTTTTGGCCAACCAAGCAAGCTTGCAAAGGAAATCTGCACTACAATGAAGTCTCACTTCCCCACGGTCAAAAGGGCCATCTGAAAAAAGTGTAAAATCCAGAAAGGCAGGACAGGCCATGGAGAACTGGGAGCCTTGTTATGCTGATGGGCGGGATGTAAATTGCCAACAGCCACTCGGGAGAAGTGTATGGTGTTTCCTGAAACATCTAAAAAACAAAGCAACAGAGCCTAGGGCACTTCCACTTATGGTCCTATAGCTTAGGGAAATGAAAATCAAAAAGACACAGCCACCCCAAAGTTTGGGACGGCTCTGTTTACAAGAACCTCGTTTACGGTACAAGTTCAATATCGCAGAAAGTGAAAAGTGGATAAAGAAGTTGTGGTACTTACGTACAATGCAATATCACTCAGCAATGACATCTATGTCATCAGGCCCGTAGCAGCATAAAGAGTGGATTCAGGTATGATGATTCTAACTGAAATAAGTCACACAGAAAAAGAAACATCATAAGATATCGCTAATACACGGAATGTAAAGTTGGCTACACAGGAACTGGATTACAAAAGAGAACAGGGTCTCAAATTTAGAAAACCAACTTATGTTTGCTTAAGGGGAAATGTGAGTTGGGGTGCTGCATGAAACCAGAGATTGAAATGAGCACAGAGTAAGATCCTTAAGCCAAATATGGAATAGACAAGAGCTACTCCTTGCTCAACGAAATGGACTCAACACCCCATATTAAACGCCTAAGAATGTACCTGACTAGTAAGTATCTTAAAACCTATGGATTGCTATGTCTCCGAAAGGGAATCAAGCGTGTGTAATGGGGCATAAACGCAGCAGTGATAGGATTGGAGAGGTTCGGTGAGCAAATGAAGACCCTTTGAAGTCATGTTGCATGATACCCATTCCAGGGGTCTCAACTCTCCAGGTTTAAGGGATTCTTCCTTCAGCTAAAACATGCATGTGGAACCCAGAGTATGATCAACCATGTGATCGGGAGACGTCTTCAAATATGTCTCCGTTCTCGTCCCCTGGTACTCGGGTGCAACATTCCAGACGCTTTACTAACACTCTCCCGACTTGGAGAGTCAGTGCCTTTAACCTCCTGTTTGGCCCAGTTTGCAATTTCTGCGGAAGATGAACAGGAATAGGGAGAACCAATGAGAGACTAGCTGGAGGTGTCTGGACGGGCAAATTTAACTCTCATTTCCCACCAGGAAGAGGAATTAACCAAAGGCTCAGCATGCCGTGCCGGAACCAGATTAGGGCCTGAAGCAATCCTGCGGTGTTGCGGCCAGTTCACAAGAAATTGAGTTGAAGAAAGGAGCTCAGGGGCACTGTAATTCACAAACCTGCAGAGTTATAAATGACAGCTATCGTCCAAAAATATACTGAAGTATGGCTGCCAAGAGGACTTGAAAGCGGGGCAGAATTGCAGGAAACCGATTTCAGGAGGTAGACTGGAATTGCATTTAAAGCATAGGAAAAGAGGGAGAACGTCCACAATGATGCACTTGGCCAAAAAGGGCGTATGCGTTTTTTCCTGAATATATTCAGGAAAAAACGCATACGCGCTTTTTGGCCAACCAAGCAAGCTTGCAAAGGAAATCTGCACTACAATGAAGTCTCACTTCCCCCCGGTCAAAAGGGTCATCTGAAAAAAGTGTTAAATCCAGAAAGGCAGGACAGGCCATGGAGAACTGGGAGCCTTGTTATGCTGATGGGCGGGATGTAAATTGCCAACAGCCACTCGGGAGAAGTGTATGGTGTTTCCTGAAACATCTAAAAAAACAAAGCAACAGGGCCTAGGGCACTTCCACTTATGGTCCTATAGCTTAGGGAAATGAAAATCAAAAAGACACAGCCACCCCAAAATTTTATGACGGCTCTGTTTACAAGAAGCTCGTTTACGGTACAAGTTCAATATCGCAGAAAGTGAAAAATGGATAAAGAAGTTGTGGTACTTACGTACAATGCAATATCACCCAGCAATGACATCTATGTCCTCAGGTCCGTAGCAGCATAAAGAGTGGATTCAGGTATGATGACTCTAACTGAAATAAGTCACACAGAAAAAGAAACATCATAAGATATCACTAATACACGGAATGTAAACTTGGCTACACAGAAACTGGATTACAAAACAGAACAGGGTCTCAAATTTAGAAAACCAACTTATGCTTGCTTAAGGGGAAAGGTGAGTTGGGATGCTGCATAAAGCCAGAGATTGAAATGAGCACAGAGTAAGTTCCTTAAGCCAAATATGGAATAGACAAGAGCTACTCCTTGCTCAACGAAATGGACTCAACACCCCATATTAAACGCCTAAGAATGTACCTGACTAGTAAGTATCTTAAAACCTATGGATTGCTATGTCTCCGAAAGGGAATCAAGCGTGTGTACAGGGGCATAAACGCAGCAGTGATAGGATTGGAGAGGTTCGGTGAGCAAATGAAGACCCTTTGAAGTCATATTGCATGGTACCCTTTCCACGGGTCTCAACTCTCCAGGTTTAAGGGATTCTTCCTTCAGCTAAAACATGCATGTGGAACCCAGAGTATGATCAACCGTGTGATCGGGAGACGTCTTCAAATATGTCTCCGTTCTCGTCCCCTGGTACTCGGGTGCAACATTCCAGACGCTTTACTAACACTCTCCCGACTTGGAGAGTCAGTGCCTTTAACCTCCTGTTTGGCCCAGTTTGCAATTTCTGCGGAAGATGAACAGGAATAGGGAGAACCAATGAGAGACTAGCTGGAGGTGTCTGGACGGGCAAATTTAACTCTCATTTCCCACCAGGAAGAGGAATTAACCAAAGGCTCAGCGTGCCGTGCCGGAACCAGATTAGGGCCTGAAGCAATCCTGCGGTGTTGCGGCCAGCTCACAAGAAAGCGAGTTGAAGAAAGGAGCTCAGGGGCACTGTAATTGACAAACCTGCAGAGTTATAAATGACAGCCATCGTCCAAAAATATACTGAAGTAAGGCTGCCAAGAGGACTTGAAAGCGGGGCAGAATTGCAGGAAACCGATTTCAGGAGGTAGACTGGAATTGCATTTAAAGCATAGGAAAAGAGGGAGAATGTCCACAAGATGCACTTGGCCAAAAAGGGCGTATGCGTTTTTTCCTGAATATATTCAGGAAAAAACGCATACGCACTTTTTGGCCAACCAAGCAAGCTTGCAAAGGAAATCTGCACTACAATGAAGTCTCACATCCCCCCGGTCAAAAGGGTCATCTGAAAAAAGTGTAAAATCCAGAAAGGCAGGACAGGCCATGGAGAACTGGGAGCCTTGTTATGCTGATGGGCGGGATGTAAATTGCCAACAGCCACTCCGGAGAAGTGTATGGTGTTTCCTGAAACATCTAAAAAACAAAGCAACAGAGCCTAGGGCACTTCCACTTATGGTCCTATAGCTTAGGGAAGTGAAAATCAAAAAGACACAGCCACCCCAAGGTTTGGGACGGCTCTGTTTACAAGAACCTCATTTACGGTACAAGTTCAATATCGCAGAAAGTGAAAAATGGATAAAGAAGTTGTGGTACTTACGTACAATGCAATATCACTCAGCAATGACATCTATGTCATCAGGCCCGTAGCAGCATAAAGAGTGGATTCAGGTATGATGATTCTAACTGAAATAAGTCACACAGAAAAAGAAACATCATAAGATATCGCTAATACACGGAATGTAAACTTGGCTACACAGGAACTGGATTACAAAAGAGAACAGGGTCTCAAATTTAGAAAACCAACTTATGCTTGCTTAAGGGGAAACGTGAGTTGGGTTGCTGCATGAAACCAGAGATTGAAATGAGCACAGAGTAAGTTCCTTAAGCCAAATATGGAATAGACAAGAGCTACTCCTTGCTCAACGAAATGGACTCAACACCCCATATTAAACGCCTAAGAATGTACCTGACTAGTAAGTATCTTAAAACCTATGGATTGCTATGTCTCCGAAAGGGAATCAAGCGTTTGTACAGGGGCATAAACGCAGCAGTGATAGGATTGGAGAGGTTCGGTGAGCAAATGAAGACCCTTTGAAGTCATATTGCATGGTACCCATTCCACGGGTCTCAACTCTCCAGGTTTAAGGGATTCTTCCTTCAGCTAAAACATGCATGTGGAACCCAGAGTATGATCAACCGTGTGATCGGCAGACGTCTTCAAATATGTCTCCGTTCTCGTCCCCTGGTACTCGGGTGCAACTTTCCAGACGCTTTACTAACACTCTCCCGACTTGGAGAGTCAGAGCCTTTAAACTCCTGTTTCGCCCTGTTTGCAATTTCTGCGGAAGATGAACAGGAATAGGGAGAACCAATGAGAGACTAGCTGGAGGTGTCTGGACGGGCAAATTTAACTCTCATTTCCCACCAGGAAGAGGAATTAACCAAAGGCTCAGCGTGCCCTGCCGGAACCAGATTAGGGCCTGAAGCAATCCTGCGGTGTTGCGGCCAGCTCACAAGAAAGCGAGTTGAAGAAAGGAGCTCAGGGGCACTGTAATTCACAAACCTGCAGACTTATAAATGACAGCTATCGTCCAAAAATATACTGAAGTAAGGCCGCCAAGAGGACTTGAAAGCGGGGCAGAATTGCAGGAAACCGATTTCAGGAGGTAGACTGGAATTGCATTTAAAGCATAGGAAAAGAGGCAGAACGTCCACAATGATGCACTTGGTCAAAAAGGGCGTATGCGTTTTTTCCTGAATATATTCAGGAAAAAACGCATACGCACTTTTTGGCCAACCAAGCAAGCTTGCAAAGGAAATCTGCACTACAATGAAGTCTCACTTCCCCTCGGTCAAAAGGGCCATCTGAAAAAAGTGTAAAATCCAGAAAGGCAGGACAGGCCATGGAGAACTGGGAGCCTTGTTATGCTGATGGGCGGGATGTAAATTGCCAACAGCCACTCCGGAGAAGTGTATGGTGTTTCCTGAAACATCTAGAAAACAAAGCAACAGAGCTTAGGGCACTTCCACTTATGGTCCTATAACTTAGGGAAATGAAAATCAAAAAGACACAGCCACCCCAAAGTTTGGGACGGCTCTGTTTACAAGAAGCTCGTTTACGGTACAAGTTCAATATCGCAGAAAGTGAAAAATGGATAAAGAAGTTGTGGTACTTACGTACAATGCAATATCACTCAGCAATGACATCTATGTCATCAGGTCCGTAGCAGCATAAAGAGTGGATTCAGGTATGATGACTCTAACTGAAATAAGTCACACAGAAAAAGAAACATCATAAGATATCACTAATACACGGAATGTAAACTTGGCTACACAGAAACTGGATTACAAAACAGAACAGGGTCTCAAATTTAGAAAACCAACTTATGCTTGCTTAAGGGGAAAGGTGAGTTGGGGTGCTGCATAAAGCCAGAGATTGAAATGAGCACAGAGTAAGTTCCTTAAGCCAAATATGGAATAGACAAGAGCTACTCCTTGCTCAACGAAATGGACTCAACACCCCATATTAAACGCCTAAGAATGTACCTGACTAGTAAGTATCTTAAAACCTATGGATTGCTATGTCTCCGAAAGGGAATCAAGCGTTTGTACAGGGGCATAAACGCAGCAGTGATAGGATTGGAGAGGTTCGGTGAGCAAATGAAGACCCTTTGAAGTCATATTGCATGGTACCCTTTCCACGGGTCTCAACTCTCCAGGTTTAAGGGATTCTTCCTTCAGCTAAAACATGCATGTGGAACCCAGAGTATGATCAACCGTGTGATCGGGAGACGTCTTCAAATATGTCTCCGTTCTCGTCCCCTGGTACTCGGGTGCAACATTCCAGACGCTTTACTAACACTCTCCCGACTTGGAGAGTCAGTGCCTTTAACCTCCTGTTTGGCCCAGTTTGCAATTTCTGCGGAAGATGAACAGGAATAGGGAGAACCAATGAGAGACTAGCTGGAGGTGTCTGGACGGGCAAATTTAACTCTCATTTCCCACCAGGAAGAGGAATTAACCAAAGGCTCAGCGTGCCGTGCCGGAACCAGATTAGGGCCTGAAGCAATCCTGCGGTGTTGCGGCCAGCTCACAAGAAAGCGAGTTGAAGAAAGGAGCTCAGGGGCACTGTAATTGACAAACCTGCAGAGTTATAAATGACAGCCATCGTCCAAAAATATACTGAAGTAAGGCTGCCAAGAGGACTTGAAAGCGGGGCAGAATTGCAGGAAACCGATTTCAGGAGGTAGACTGGAATTGCATTTAAAGCATAGGAAAAGAGGGAGAATGTCCACAAGATGCACTTGGCCAAAAAGGGCGTATGCGTTTTTTCCTGAATATATTCAGGAAAAAACGCATACGCACTTTTTGGCCAACCAAGCAAGCTTGCAAAGGAAATCTGCACTACAATGAAGTCTCACATCCCCCCGATCAAAAGGGTCATCTGAAAAAAGTGTAAAATCCAGAAAGGCAGGACAGGCCATGGAGAACTGGGAGCCTTGTTATGCTGATGGGTGGGATGTAAATTGCCAACAGCCACTCCGGAGAAGTGTATGGTGTTTCCTGAAACATCTAAAAAACAAAGCAACAGAGCCTAGGGCACTTCCACTTATGGTCCTATAGATTAGGGAAGTGAAAATCAAAAAGACACAGCCACCCCAAGGTTTGGGACGGCTCTGTTTACAAGAACCTCATTTACGGTACAAGTTCAATATCGCAGAAAGTGAAAAATGGATAAAGAAGTTGTGGTACTTACGTACAATGCAATATCACTCAGCAATGACATCTATGTCATCAGGCCCGTAGCAGCATAAAGAGTGGATTCAGGTATGATGATTCTAACTGAAATAAGTCACACAGAAAAAGAAATATCATAAGATATCGCTAATACACGGAATGTAAACTTGGCTACACAGGAACTGGATTACAAAAGAGAACAGGGTCTCAAATTTAGAAAACCAACTTATGCTTGCTTAAGGGGAAACGTGAGTTGGGTTGCTGCATGAAACCAGAGATTGAAATGAGCACAGAGTAAGTTCCTTAAGCCAAATATGGAATAGACAAGAGCTACTCCTTGCTCAACGAAATGGACTCAACACCCCATATTAAACGCCTAAGAATGTACCTGACTAGTAAGTATCTTAAAACCTATGGATTGCTATGTCTCCGAAAGGGAATCAAGCGTTTGTACAGGGGCATAAACGCAGCAGTGATAGGATTGGAGAGGTTCGGTGAGCAAATGAAGACCCTTTGAAGTCATATTGCATGGTACCCATTCCACGGGTCTCAACTCTCCAGGTTTAAGGGATTCTTCCTTCAGCTAAAACATGCATGTGGAACCCAGAGTATGATCAACCGTGTGATCGGCAGACGTCTTCAAATATGTCTCCGTTCTCGTCCCCTGGTACTCGGGTGCAACTTTCCAGACGCTTTACTAACACTCTCCCGACTTGGAGAGTCAGAGCCTTTAAACTCCTGTTTCGCCCTGTTTGCAATTTCTGCGGAAGATGAACAGGAATAGGGAGAACCAATGAGAGACTAGCTGGAGGTGTCTGGACGGGCAAATTTAACTCTCATTTCCCACCAGGAAGAGGAATTAACCAAAGGCTCAGCGTGCCCTGCCGGAACCACATTAGGGCCTGAAGCAATCCTGCGGTGTTGCGGCCAGCTCACAAGAAAGCGAGTTGAAGAAAGGAGCTCAGGGGCACTGTAATTCACAAACCTGCAGACTTATAAATGACAGCTATCGTCCAAAAATATACTGAAGTAAGGCCGCCAAGAGGACTTGAAAGCGGGGCAGAATTGCAGGAAACCGATTTCAGGAGGTAGACTGGAATTGCATTTAAAGCATAGGAAAAGAGGCAGAACGTCCACAATGATGCACTTGGTCAAAAAGGGCGTATGCGTTTTTTCCTGAATATATTCAGGAAAAAACGCATACGCACTTTTTGGCCAACCAAGCAAGCTTGCAAAGGAAATCTGCACTACAATGAAGTCTCACTTCCCCTCGGTCAAAAGGGCCATCTGAAAAAAGTGTAAAATCCAGAAAGGCAGGACAGGCCATGGAGAACTGGGAGCCTTGTTATGCTGATGGGCGGGATGTAAATTGCCAACAGCCACTCCGGAGAAGTGTATGGTGTTTCCTGAAACATCTAGAAAACAAAGCAACAGAGCTTAGGGCACTTCCACTTATGGTCCTATAACTTAGGGAAATGAAAATCAAAAAGACACAGCCACCCCAAAGTTTGGGACGGCTCTGTTTACAAGAAGCTCGTTTACGGTACAAGTTCAATATCGCAGAAAGTGAAAAATGGATAAAGAAGTTGTGGTACTTACGTACAATGCAATATCACTCAGCAATGACATCTATGTCATCAGGCACGTAGCAGCATAAAGAGTGGATTCAGGTATGATGATTCTAACTGAAATAAGTCACACAGAAAAAGAAACATCATAAGATATCACTAATACACGGAATGTAAACTTGGCTACACAGGAACTGGATTACAAAACATAACAGGGTCTCAAATTTAGAAAACCAACTTATGCTTGCTTAAGGGGAAAGGTGAGTTGGGGTGCTGCATAAAACCAGAGATTGAAATGAGCACAGAGTAAGTTCCTTAAGCCAAATATGGAATAGACAAGAGCTACTCCTTGCTCAACGAAATGGACTCAACACCCCATATTAAACGCCTAAGAATGTACCTGACTAGTAAGTATCTTAAAACCTATGGATTGCTATGTCTCCGAAAGGGAAACAAGCGTGTGTACAGGGGCATAAACGCAGCAGTGATAGGATTGGAGAGGTTCGGTGAGCAAATGAAGACCCTTTGAAGTCATATTGCATGGTACCCATTCCACGGGTCTCAACTCTCCAGGTTTAAGGGATTCTTCCTTCAGCTAAAACATGCATGTGGAACCCAGAGTATGATCAACCGTGTGATCGGGAGACGTGTTCAAATATGTCTCCGTTCTCGTCCCCTGGTACTCGGGTGCAACATTCCAGACGCTTTACTAACACTCTCCCGACTTGGAGAGTCAGTGCCTTTAACCTACTGTTTGGCCCATTTGCAATTTCTGCGGAAGATGAACAGGAATAGGGAGAACCAATGAGAGACTAGCTGGAGGTGTCTGGACGGGCAAATTTAACTCTCATTTCCCACCAGGAAGAGGAATTAACCAAAGGCTCAGCGTGCCGTGCCGGAACCAGATTAGGGCCTGAAGCAATCCTGCGGTGTTGCGGCCAGTTCACAAGAAATTGAGTTGAAGAAAGGAGCTCAGGGGCACTGTAATTCACAAACCTGCAGAGTTGTAAATGACAGCTATCGTCCAAAAATATACAGAAGTATGGCTGCCAAGAGGACTTGAAAGCGGGGCAGAATTGCAGGAAACCGATTTCAGGAGGTAGACTGGAATTGCATTTAAAGCATAGGAAAAGAGGGAGAACGTCCACAATGATGCACTTGGCCAAAAAGGGCGTATGCGTTTTTTCCTGAATATATTCAGGAAAAAACGCATACGCCCTTTTTGGCCAACCAAGCAAGCTTGCAAAGGAAATCTGCACTACAATGAAGTCTCACTTCCCCCCGGTCAAAAGGGTCATCTGAAAAAAGTGTTAAATCCAGAAAGGCAGGACAGGCCATGGAGAACTGTGAGCCTTGTTATGCTGATGGGCGGGATGTAAATTGCCAACAGCCACTCGGGAGAAGTGTATGGTGTTTCCTGAAACATCTAAAAAAACAAAGCAACAGGGCCTAGGGCACTTCCACTTATGGTCCTATAGCTTAGGGAAATGAAAATCAAAAAGACACAGCCACCCCAAAATTTTATGACGGCTCTGTTTACAAGAAGCTCGTTTACGGTACAAGTTCAATATCGCAGAAAGTGAAAAATGGATAAAGAAGTTGTGGTACTTACGTACAATGCAATATCACCCAGCAATGACATCTATGTCCTCAGGTCCGTAGCAGCATAAAGAGTGGATTCAGGTATGATGACTCTAACTGAAATAAGTCACACAGAAAAAGAAACATCATAAGATATCACTAATACACGGAATGTAAACTTGGCTACACAGAAACTGGATTACAAAACAGAACAGGGTCTCAAATTTAGAAAACCAACTTATGCTTGCTTAAGGGGAAAGGTGAGTTGGGGTGCTGCATAAAGCCAGAGATTGAAATGAGCACAGAGTAAGTTCCTTAAGCCAAATATGGAATAGACAAGAGCTACTCCTTGCTCAACGAAATGGACTCAACACCCCATATTAAACGCCTAAGAATGTACCTGACTAGTAAGTATCTTAAAACCTATGGATTGCTATGTCTCCGAAAGGGAATCAAGCATGTGTACAGGGGCATAAACGCAGCAGTGATAGGATTGGAGAGGTTCGGTGAGCAAATGAAGACCCTTTGAAGTCATATTGCATGGTACCCTTTCCACGGGTCTCAACTCTCCAGGTTTAAGGGATTCTTCCTTCAGCTAAAACATGCATGTGGAACCCAGAGTATGATCAACCGTGTGATCGGGAGACGTCTTCAAATATGTCTCCATTCTCGTCCCCTGGTACTCGGGTGCAACATTCCAGACGCTTTACTAACACTCTCCCGACTTGGAGAGTCAGTGCCTTTAACCTCCTGTTTGGCCCAGTTTGCAATTTCTGCGGAAGATGAACAGGAATAGGGAGAACCAATGAGAGACTAGCTGGAGGTGTCTGGACGGGCAAATTTAACTCTCATTTCCCACCAGGAAGAGGAATTAACCAAAGGCTCAGCGTGCCGTGCCGGAACCAGATTAGGGCCTGAAGCAATCCTGCGGTGTTGCGGCCAGCTCACAAGAAAGCGAGTTGAAGAAAGGAGCTCAGGGGCACTGTAATTGACAAACCTGCAGAGTTATAAATGACAGCCATCGTCCAAAAATATACTGAAGTAAGGCTGCCAAGAGGACTTGAAAGCGGGGCAGAATTGCAGGAAACCGATTTCAGGAGGTAGACTGGAATTGCATTTAAAGCATAGGAAAAGAGGGAGAACGTCCACAAGATGCACTTGGCCAAAAAGGGCGTATGCGTTTTTTCCTGAATATATTCAGGAAAAAACGCATACGCCCTTTTTGGCCAACCAAGCAAGCTTGCAAATGAAATCTGCACTACAATGAAGTCTCACATCCCCCCGGTCAAAATGGTCATCTGAAAAAAGTGTAAAATCCAGAAAGGCAGGACAGGCCATGGAGAACTGGGAGCCTTGTTATGCTGATGGGTGGGATGTAAATTGCCAACAGCCACTCCGGAGAAGTGTATGGTGTTTCCTGAAACATCTAAAAAACAAAGCAACAGAGCCTAGGGCACTTCCACTTATGGTCCTATAGCTTAGGGAAGTGAAAATCAAAAAGACACAGCCACCCCAAGGTTTGGGACGGCTCTGTTTACAAGAACCTCATTTACGGTACAAGTTCAATATCGCAGAAAGTGAAAAATGGATAAAGAAGTTGTGGTACTTACGTACAATGCAATATCACTCAGCAATGACATCTATGTCATCAGGCCCGTAGCAGCATAAAGAGTGGATTCAGGTATGATGATTCTAACTGAAATAAGTCACACAGAAAAAGAAACATTATAAGATATCGCTAATACACGGAATGTAAACTTGGCTACACAGGAACTGGATTACAAAAGAGAACAGGGTCTCAAATTTAGAAAACCAACTTATGCTTGCTTAAGGGGAAACGTGAGTTGGGGTGCTGCATGAAACCAGAGATTGAAATGAGCACAGAGTAAGTTCCTTAAGCCAAATATGGAATAGACAAGAGCTACTCCTTGCTCAACGAAATGGACTCAACACCCCATATTAAACGCCTAAGAATGTACCTGACTAGTAAGTATCTTAAAACCTATGGATTGCTATGTCTCCGAAAGGGAATCAAGCGTTTGTACAGGGGCATAAACGCAGCAGTGATAGGATTGGAGAGGTTCGGTGAGCAAATGAAGACCCTTTGAAGTCATATTGCATGGTACCCATTCCACGGGTCTCAACTCTCCAGGTTTAAGGGATTCTTCCTTCAGCTAAAACATGCATGTGGAACCCAGAGTATGATCAACCGTGTGATCGGCAGACGTCTTCAAATATGTCTCCGTTCTCGTCCCCTGGTACTCGGGTGCAACATTCCAGACGCTTTACTAACACTCTCCCGACTTGGAGAGTCAGAGCCTTTAAACTCCTGTTTCGCCCTGTTTGCAATTTCTGCGGAAGATGAACAGGAATAGGGAGAACCAATGAGAGACTAGCTGGAGGTGTCTGGACGGGCAAATTTAACTCTCATTTCCCACCAGGAAGAGGAATTAACCAAAGGCTCAGCGTGCCCTGCCGGAACCAGATTAGGGCCTGAAGCAATCCTGCGGTGTTGCGGCCAGCTCACAAGAAAGCGAGTTGAAGAAAGGAGCTCAGGGGCACTGTAATTCACAAACCTGCAGACTTATAAATGACAGCTATCGTCCAAAAATATACTGAAGTAAGGCCGCCAAGAGGACTTGAAAGCGGGGCAGAATTGCAGGAAACCGATTTCAGGAGGTAGACTGGAATTGCATTTAAAGCATAGGAAAAGAGGCAGAACGTCCACAATGATGCACTTGGTCAAAAAGGGCGTATGCGTTTTTTCCTGAATATATTCAGGAAAAAACGCATACGCACTTTTTGGCCAACCAAGCAAGCTTGCAAAGGAAATCTGCACTACAATGAAGTCTCACTTCCCCTCGGTCAAAAGGGCCATCTGAAAAAAGTGTAAAATCCAGAAAGGCAGGACAGGCCATGGAGAACTGGGAGCCTTGTTATGCTGATGGGCGGGATGTAAATTGCCAACAGCCACTCCGGAGAAGTGTATGGTGTTTCCTGAAACATCTAGAAAACAAAGCAACAGAGCTTAGGGCACTTCCACTTATGGTCCTATAACTTAGGGAAATGAAAATCAAAAAGACACAGCCACCCCAAAGTTTGGGACGGCTCTGTTTACAAGAAGCTCGTTTACGGTACAAGTTCAATATCGCAGAAAGTGAAAAATGGATAAAGAAGTTGTGGTATTTACGTACAATGCAATATCACTCAGCAATGACATCTATGTCATCAGGCCCGTAGCAGCATAAAGAGTGGATTCAGGTATGATGATTCTAACTGAAATAAGTCACACAGAAAAAGAAACATCATAAGATATCACTAATACACGGAATGTAAACTTGGCTACACAGGAACTGGATTACAAAACATAACAGCGTCTCAAATTTAGAAAACCAACTTATGCTTGCTTAAGGGGAAAGGTGAGTTGGGGTGCTGCATAAAACCAGAGATTGAAATGAGCACAGAGTAAGTTCCTTAAGCCAAATATGGAATAGACAAGAGCTACTCCTTGCTCAACGAAATGGACTCAACACCCCATATTAAACGCCTAAGAATGTACCTGACTAGTAAGTATCTTAAAACCTATGGATTGCTATGTCTCCGAAAGGGAAACAAGCGTGTGTACAGGGGCATAAACGCAGCAGTGATAGGATTGGAGAGGTTCGGTGAGCAAATGAAGACCCTTTGAAGTCATATTGCATGGTACCCATTCCACGGGTCTCAACTCTCCAGGTTTAAGGGATTCTTCCTTCAGCTAAAACATGCATGTGGAACCCAGAGTATGATCAACCGTGTGATCGGGAGACGTGTTCAAATATGTCTCCGTTCTCGTCCCCTGGTACTCGGGTGCAACATTCCAGACGCTTTACTAACACTCTCCCGACTTGGAGAGTCAGTGCCTTTAACCTCCTGTTTGGCCCATTTGCAATTTCTGCGGAAGATGAACAGGAATAGGGAGAACCAATGAGAGACTAGCTGGAGGTGTCTGGACGGGCAAATTTAACTCTCATTTCCCACCAGGAAGAGGAATTAACCAAAGGCTCAGCGTGCCGTGCCGGAACCAGATTAGGGCCTGAAGCAATCCTGCGGTGTTGCGGCCAGCTCACAAGAAAGCGAGTTGAAGAAAGGAGGTCAGGGGCACTGTAATTCACAAACATGCAGACTTATAAATGACAGGTATCGTCCAAAAATATACTGAAGTAAGGCTGCCAAGAGGACTTGAAAGCGGGGCAGAATTGCAGGAAACCGATTTCAGGAGGTAGACTGGAATTGCATTTAAAGCATAGGAAAAGAGGGAGAACGTCCACAATGATGCACTTGGCCAAAAAGGGCGTATGCGTTTTTTCCTGAATATATTCAGGAAAAAACGCATACGCCCTTTTTGGCCAACCAAGCAAGCTTGCAAAGGAAATCTGCACTACAATGAAGTCTCACTTCCCCACGGTCAAAAGGGCCATCTGAAAAAAGTGTAAAATCCAGAAAGGCAGGACAGGCCATGGAGAACTGGGAGCCTTGTTATGCTGATGGGCGGGATGTAAATTGCCAACAGCCACTCGGGAGAAGTGTATGGTGTTTCCTGAAACATCTAAAAAACAAAGCAACAGAGCTTAGGGCACTTCCACTTATGGTCCTATAGCTTAGGGAAATGAAAATCAAAAAGACACAGCCACCCCAAAGTTTGGGACGGCTCTGTTTACAAGAACCTCGTTTACGGTACAAGTTCAACATCGCAGAAAGTGAAAAATGGACGAAGAAGTTGTGGTACTTACGTACAATGCAATATCACTCAGCAATGACATCTATGTCATCAGGCCCGTAGCAGCATAAAGAGTGGATTCAGGTATGATGATTCTAACTGAAATAAGTCACACAGAAAAAGAAACATCATAAGATATCGCTAATACACGGAATGTAAACTTGGCTACACAGGAACTGGATTACAAAACAGAACAGGGTCTCAAATTTAGAAAACCAACTTATGCTTGCTTAAGGGGAAATGTGAGTTGGGGTGCTGCATGAAACCAGAGATTGAAATGAGCACAGAGTAAGTTCCTTAAGCCAAATATGGAATAGACAAGAGCTACTCCTTGCTCAACGAAATGGACTCAACACCCCATATTAAACGCCTAAGAATGTACCTGACTAGTAAGTATCTTAAAACCTATGGATTGCTATGTCTCCGAAAGGGAATCAAGCGTGTGTACAGGGGCATAAACGCAGCAGTGATAGGATTGGAGAGGTTCGGTGAGCAAATGAAGACCCTTTGAAGTCATGTTGCATGGTACCCATTCCACGGGTCTCAACTCTCCAGGTTTAAGGGATTCTTCCTTCAGCTAAAACATGCATGTGGAACCCAGAGTATGATCAACCGTGTGATCGGGAGACGTTTTCAAATATGTCTCCGTTCTCGTCCCCTGGTACTCGGGTGCAACATTCCAGACGCTTTACTAACACTCTCCCGACTTGGTGAGTCAGTGCCTTTAACCTCCTGTTTGGCCCAGTTTGCAATTTCTGCGGAAGATGAACAGGAATAGGGAGAACCAATGAGAGACTAGATGGAGGTGTCTGGACGGGCAAATTTAACTCTCATTTCCCACCAGGAAGAGGAATTAACCAAAGGCTCAGCGTGCCGTGCCAGAACCAGATTAGGGCCTGAAGCAATCCTGCGGTGTTGCGGCCAGTTCACAAGAAATTGAGTTGAAGAAAGGAGCTCAGGGGCACTGTAATTCACAAACCTGCAGAGTTATAAATGACAGCTATCGTCCAAAAATATACTGAAGTAAGGCTGCCAAGAGGACTTGAAAGCGGGGCAGAATTGCAGGAAACCGATTTCAGGAGGTAGACTGGAATTGCATTTAAAGCATAGGAAAAGAGGCAGAACGTCCACAATGATGCACTTGGTCAAAAAGGGCGTATGCGTTTTTTCCTGAATATATTCAGGAAAAAACGCATACGCCCTTTTTGGCCAACCAAGCAAGCTTGCAAAGGAAATCTGCACTACAATGAAGTCTCACTTCCCCCCGGTCAAAAGGGCCATCTGAAAAATGTGTAAAATCCAGAAAGGCAGGACAGGCCATGGAGAACTGGGAGCCTTGTTATGCTGATGGGCGGGATGTAAACTGCCAACAGCCACTCGGGAGAAGTGTATGGTGTTTCCTGAAACATCTAAAAAACAAAGCAACAGAGCCTAGGGCACTTCCACTTATGGTCTTATAGCTTAGGGAAATGAAAATCAAAAAGACACAGCCACCCCAAAGTTTGGGACGGCTCTGTTTACAAGAACCTCGTTTACGGTACAAGTTCAATATCGCAAAAAGTGAAAAATGGATGAAGAAGTTGTGGTACTTACGTACAATGCAATATCACTCAGCAATGACATCTATGTCATCAGGCCCGTAGCAGCATAAAGAGTGGATTCAGGTATGATGATTCTAACTGAAATAAGTCACACAGAAAAAGAAACATCATAAGATATCGCTAATACACGGAATGTAAACTTGGCTACACAGGAACTGGATTACAAAAGAGAACAGGGTCTCAAATTTAGAAAACCAACTTATGCTTGCTTAAGGGGAAATGTGAGTTGGGGTGCTGCATAAAACCAGAGATTGAAATGAGCACAGAGTAAGTTCCCTAAGCCAAATATGGAATAGACAAGAGCTACTCCTTGCTCAACGAAATGGACTCAACACCCCATATTAAACGCCTAAGAATGTACCTGACTAGTAAGTATCTTAAAACCTATGGATTGCTATGTCTCCGAAAGGGAATCAAGCGTGTGTACAGGGGCATAAACGCAGCAGTGATAGGATTGGAGAGGTTCGGTGAGCAAATGAAGACCCTTTGAAGTCATGTTGCATGATACCCATTCCACGGGTCTCAACTCTCCAGGTTTAAGGGATTCTTCCTTCAGCTAAAACATGCATGTGGAACCCAGAGTATGATCAACCATGTGATCGGGAGACGTCTTCAAATATGTCTCCGTTCTCGTCCCCTGGTACTCGGGTGCAACATTCCAGACGCTTTACTAACACTCTCCCGACTTGGAGAGTCAGTGCCTTTAACCTCCTGTTTGGCCCAGTTTGCAATTTCTGCGGAAGATGAACAGGAATAGGGAGAACCAATGAGAGACTAGCTGGAGGTGTCTGGACGGGCAAATTTAACTCTCATTTCCCACCAGGAAGAGGAATTAACCAAAGGCTCAGCGTGCCGTGCCGGAACCAGATTAGGGCCTGAAGCAATCCTGCGGTGTTGCGGCCAGTTCACAAGAAATTGAGTTGAAGAAAGGAGCTCAGGGGCACTGTAATTCACAAACCTGCAGAGTTATAAATGACAGCTATCGTCCAAAAATATACTGAAGTATGGCTGCCAAGAGGACTTGAAAGCGGGGCAGAATTGCAGGAAACCGATTTCAGGAGGTAGACTGGAATTGCATTTAAAGCATAGGAAAAGAGGGAGAACGTCCACAATGATGCACTTGGCCAAAAAGGGCGTATGCGTTTTTTCCTGAATATATTCAGGAAAAAACGCATACGCCCTTTTTGGCCAACCAAGCAAGCTTGCAAAGGAAATCTGCACTACAATGAAGTCTCACTTCCCCCCGGTCAAAAGGGTCATCTGAAAAAAGTGTTAAATCCAGAAAGGCAGGACAGGCCATGGAGAACTGGGAGCCTTGTTATGCTGATGGGCGGGATGTAAATTGCCAACAGCCACTCGGGAGAAGTGTATGGTGTTTCCTGAAACATCTAAAAAAACAAAGCAACAGGGCCTATGGAACTTCCACTTATGGTCCTATAGCTTAGGGAAATGAAAATCAAAAAGACACAGCCACCCCAAAATTTTATGACGGCTCTGTTTACAAGAAGCTCGTTTACGGTACAAGTTCAATATCGCAGAAAGTGAAAAATGGATAAAGAAGTTGTGGTACTTACGTACAATGCAATATCACTCAGCAATGACATCTATGTCATCAGGCCCGTAGCAGCATAAAGAGTGGATTCAGGTATGATGATTCTAACTGAAATAAGTCACACAGAAAAAGAAACATCATAAGATATCGCTAATACACGGAATGTAAACTTGGCTACACAGGAACTGGATTACAAAAGAGAACAGGGTCTCAAATTTAGAAAACCAACTTATGCTTGCTTAAGGGGAAACGTGAGTTGGGGTGCTGCATGAAACCAGAGATTGAAATGAGCACAGAGTAAGTTCCTTAAGCCAAATATGGAATAGACAAGAGCTACTCCTTGCTCAACGAAATGGACTCAACACCCCATATTAAACGCCTAAGAATGTACCTGACTAGTAAGTATCTTAAAACCTATGGATTGCTATGTCTCCGAAAGGGAATCAAGCGTTTGTACAGGGGCATAAACGCAGCAGTGATAGGATTGGAGAGGTTCGGTGAGCAAATGAAGACCCTTTGAAGTCATATTGCATGGTACCCATTCCACGGGTCTCAACTCTCCAGGTTTAAGGGATTCTTCCTTCAGCTAAAACATGCATGTGGAACCCAGAGTATGATCAACCGTGTGATCGGCAGACGTCTTCAAATATGTCTCCGTTCTCGTCCCCTGGTACTCGGGTGCAACATTCCAGACGCTTTACTAACACTCTCCCGACTTGGAGAGTCAAAGCCTTTAAACTCCTGTTTCGCCCTGTTTGCAATTTCTGCGGAAGATGAACAGGAATAGGGAGAACCAATGAGAGACTAGCTGGAGGTGTCTGGACGGGCAAATTTAACTCTCATTTCCCACCAGGAAGAGGAATTAACCAAAGGCTCAGCGTGCCCTGCCGGAACCAGATTAGGGCCTGAAGCAATCCTGCGGTGTTGCGGCCAGCTCACAAGAAAGCGAGTTGAAGAAAGGAGCTCAGGGGCACTGTAATTCACAAACCTGCAGACTTATAAATGACAGCTATCGTCCAAAAATATACTGAAGTAAGGCCGCCAAGAGGACTTGAAAGCGGGGCAGAATTGCAGGAAACCGATTTCAGGAGGTAGACTGGAATTGCATTTAAAGCATAGGAAAAGAGGCAGAACGTCCACAAAGATGCACTTGGTCAAAAAGGGCGTATGCGTTTTTTCCTGAATATATTCAGGAAAAAACGCATACGCACTTTTTGGCCAACCAAGCAAGCTTGCAAAGGAAATCTGCACTACAATGAAGTCTCACTTCCCCTCGGTCAAAAGGGCCATCTGAAAAAAGTGTAAAATCCAGAAAGGCAGGACAGGCCATGGAGAACTGGGAGCCTTGTTATGCTGATGGGCGGGATGTAAATTGCCAACAGCCACTCCGGAGAAGTGTATGGTGTTTCCTGAAACATCTAGAAAACAAAGCAACAGAGCTTAGGGCACTTCCACTTATGGTCCTATAACTTATGGAAATGAAAATCAAAAAGACACAGCCACCCCAAAGTTTGGGACGGCTCTGTTTACAAGAAGCTCGTTTACGGTACAAGTTCAATATCGCAGAAAGTGAAAAATGGATAAAGAAGTTGTGGTACTTACGTACAATGCAATATCACTCAGCAATGACATCTATGTCATCAGGCCCGTAGCAGCATAAAGAGTGGATTCAGGTATGATGATTCTAACTGAAATAAGTCACACAGAAAAAGAAACATCATAAGATATCACTAATACACGGAATGTAAACTTGGCTACACAGGAACTGGATTACAAAACATAACAGGGTCTCAAATTTAGAAAACCAACTTATGCTTGCTTAAGGGGAAAGGTGAGTTGGGGTGCTGCATAAAACCAGAGATTGAAATGAGCACAGAGTAAGTTCCTTAAGCCAAATATGGAATAGACAAGAGCTACTCCTTGCTCAACGAAATGGACTCAACACCCCATATTAAACGCCTAAGAATGTACCTGACTAGTAAGTATCTTAAAACCTATGGATTGCTATGTCTCCGAAAGGGAAACAAGCGTGTGTACAGGGGCATAAACGCAGCAGTGATAGGATTGGAGAGGTTCGGTGAGCAAATGAAGACCCTTTGAAGTCATATTGCATGGTACCCATTCCACGGGTCTCAACTCTCCAGGTTTAAGGGATTCTTCCTTCAGCTAAAACATGCATGTGGAACCCAGAGTATGATCAACCGTGTGATCGGGAGACGTGTTCAAATATGTCTCCGTTCTCGTCCCCTGGTACTCGGGTGCAACATTCCAGACGCTTTACTAACACTCTCCCGACTTGGAGAGTCAGTGCCTTTAACCTCCTGTTTGGCCCATTTGCAAATTCTGCGGAAGATGAACAGGAATAGGGAGAACCAATGAGAGACTAGCTGGAGGTGTCTGGACGGGCAAATTTAACTCTCATTTCCCACCAGGAAGAGGAATTAACCAAAGGCTCAGCGTGCCGTGCCGGAACCAGATTAGGGCCTGAAGCAATCCTGCGGTGTTGCGGCCAGCTCACAAGAAAGCGAGTTGAAGAAAGGAGGTCAGGGGCACTGTAATTCACAAACATGCAGACTTATAAATGACAGGTATCGTCCAAAAATATACTGAAGTAAGGCTTCCAAGAGGACTTGAAAGCGGGGCAGAATTGCAGGAAACCGATTTCAGGAGGTAGACTGGAATTGCATTTAAAGCATAGGAAAAGAGGCAGAACGTCCACAATGATGCACTTGGCCAAAAAGGGCGTATGTGTTTTTTCCTGAATATATTCAGGAAAAAACGCATACGCCCTTTTTGGCCAACCAAGCAAGCTTGCAAAGGAAATCTGCACTACAATGAAGTCTCACTTCCCCACGGTCAAAAGGGCCATCTGAAAAAAGTGTAAAATCCAGAAAGGCAGGACAGGCCATGGAGAACTGGGAGCCTTGTTATGCTGATGGGCGGGATGTAAATTGCCAACAGCCACTCGGGAGAAGTGTATGGTGTTTCCTGAAACATCTAAAAAACAAAGCAACAGAGCTTAGGGCACTTCCACTTATGGTCCTATAGCTTAGGGAAATGAAAATCAAAAAGACACAGCCACCCCAAAGTTTGGGACGGCTCTGTTTACAAGAACCTCGTTTACGGTACAAGTTCAACATCGCAGAAAGTGAAAAATGGATGAAGAAGTTGTGGTACTTACGTACAATGCAATATCACTCAGCAATGACATCTATGTCATCAGGCCCGTAGCAGCATAATAAGTGGATTCAGGTATGATGATTCTAACTGAAATAAGTCACACAGAAAAAGAAACATCATAAGATATCACTAATACACGGAATGTAAACTTGGCTACACAGGAACTGGATTACAAAACAGAACAGGGTCTCAAATTTAGAAAACCAACTTATGCTTGCTTAAGGGGAAAGGTGAGTTGGGGTGCTGCATAAAACCAGAGATTGAAATGAGCACAGAGTAAGTTCCTTAAGCCAAATATGGAATAGACAAGAGCTACTCCTTGCTCAACGAAATGGACTCAACACCCCATATTAAACGCCTAAGAATGTACCTGACTAGTAAGTATCTTAAAACCTATGGATTGCTATGTCTCTGAAAGAGAATCAAGCGTGTGTACAGGGGCATAAACGCAGCAGTGATAGGCTTGGAGAGGTTCGGTGAGCAAATGAAGACCCTTTGAAGTCATATTGCATGGTACCCATTCCACGGGTCTCAACTCTCCAGGTTTAAGGGATTCTTCCTTCAGCTAAAACATGCATGTGGAACCCAGAGTATGATCAACCGTGTGATCGGGAGACGTCTTCAAATATGTCTCCGTTCTCGTCCCCTGGTACTCGGGTGCAACATTCCAGACGCTTTACTAACACTCTCCCGACTTGGAGAGTCAGTGCCTTTAACCTCCTGTTTGGCCCATTTGCAAATTCTGCGGAAGATGAACAGGAATAGGGAGAACCAATGAGAGACTAGCTGGAGGTGTCTGGACGGGCAAATTTAACTCTCATTTCCCACCAGGAAGAGGAATTAACCAAAGGCTCAGCGTGCCGTGCCGGAACCAGATTAGGGCCTGAAGCAATCCTGCGGTGTTGCGGCCAGCTCACAAGAAAGCGAGTTGAAGAAAGGAGCTCAGGGGCACTGTAATTCACAAACATGCAGACTTATAAATGACAGCTATCGTCCAAAAATATACTGAAGTAAGGCTGCCAAGAGGACTTGAAAGCGGGGCAGAATTGCAGGAAACCGATTTCAGGAGGTAGACTGGAATTGCATTTAAAGCATAGGAAAAGAGGCAGAACGTCCACAATGATGCACTTGGCCAAAAAGGGCGTATGCGTTTTTTCCTGAATATATTCAGGAAAAAACGCATACGCCCTTTTTGGTCAACCAAGCAAGCTTGCAAAGGAAATCTGCACCACAATGAAGTCTCACTTCCCCCCGGTAAAAAGGGCCATCTGAAAAAAGTGTAAAATCCAGAAAGGCAGGACAGGCCATGGAGAACTGGGAGCCTTGTTATGCTGATGGGCGTGATGTAAATTGCCAACAGCCACTCGGGAGAAGTGTATGGTGTTTCCTGAAACATCTAAAAAAGAAAGCAACAGAGCTTAGGGCACTTCCACTTATGGTCCTATAGCTTAGGGAAATGAAAATCAAAAAGACACAGCCACCCCAAATTTTGGGACGGCTCTGTTTACAAGAACCTCGTTTACGGTACAAGTTCAACATCGCAGAAAGTGAAAAATGGATAAAGAAGTTGTGGTACTTACGTACAATGCAATATCACTCAGCAATGACATCTATGTCATCAGGCCCGTAGCAGCATAATAAGTGGATTCAGGTATGATGATTCTAACTGAAATAAGTCACACAGAAAAAGAAACATCATAAGATATCACTAATACACGGAATGTAAACTTGGCTACACAGGAACTGAATTACAAAACAGAACAGGGTCTCAAATTTAGAAAACCAACTTATGCTTGCTTAAGGGGAAAGGTGAGTTGGGGTGCTGCATAAAACCAGAGATTGAAATGAGCACAGAGTAAGTTCCTTAAGCCAAATATGGAATAGACAAGAGCTACTCCTTGCTCAATGAAATGGACTCAACACCCCATATTAAACGCCTAAGAATGTACCTGACTAGTAAGTATCTTAAAACCTATGGATTGCTATGTCTCCGAAAGAGAATCAAGCGTGTGTACAGGGGCATAAACGCAGCAGTGATAGGATTGGAGAGGTTCGGAGAGCAAATGAAGACCCTTTGAAGTCATATTGCATGGTACCCATTCCACGGGTCTCAACTCTCCAGGTTTAAGGGATTCTTCCTTCAGCTAAAACATGCATGTGGAACCCAGAGTATGATCAACCGTGTGATCGGGAGACGTCTTCAAATATGTCTCCGATCTCGTCCCCTGGTACTCAGGTACAACATTCCAGACGCTTTACTAACACTCTCCCGACTTGGACAGTCAGTGCCTTTAACCTCCTGTTTGGCCCAGTTTGCAATTTCTGAGGAAGATGAACAGGAATAGGGAGAACCAATGAGAGACTAGCTGGAGGTGTCTGGACGGGCAAATTTAACTCTCATTTCCCACCAGGAGGAGGAATTAACCAAAGGCTCAGCGTGCCGTGCCAGAACCAGATTAGCGCCTGAAGCAATCCTGCGGTGTTGCGGCCAGCTCACAAGAAAGCGAGTTGAAGAAAGGAGCTCAGGGGCACTGTAATTCACAAACCTGCAGAGTTATAAATGACAGCTATCGTCCAAAAATATACTGAAGTAAGGCTGCCAAGAGGACTTGAAAGCGGGGCAGAATTGCAGGAAACCGATTTCAGGAGGTAGACTGGAATTGCATTTAAAGCATAGGAAAAGAGGCAGAACGTCCACAATGATGCACTTGGCCAAAAAGGGCGTATGCGTTTTTACGTGAATATATTCAGGAAAAAACGCATACGCACTTTTTGGCCAACCAAGCAAGCTTGCAAAGGAAATCTGCACTACAATGAAGTGTCACTTCCTCCCGGTCAAAGGGGCCATCTGAAAAAAGTGTAAAATCCAGAAAGGCAGGACAGGCCATGGAGAACTGGGAGCCTTGTTATGCTGATGGGCGGGATGTAAATTGCCAACAGCCACTCCGGAGAAGTGTATGGTGTTTCCTGAAACATCTAAAAAACAAAGCAACAGAGCCTAGGGCACTTCCACTTATGGTCCTATAGCTTAGGGAAATGAAAATCAAAAAGACACAGCCACCCCAAAGTTTGGGACGGCTCTGTTTACAAGAACCTCGTTTACGGTACAAGTTCAATATCGCAAAAAGTGAAAAATGGATAAAGAAGTTGTGGTACTTACGTACAATGCAATATCACTCAGCAATGACATCTATGTCATCAGGCCCGTAGCAGCATAAAGAGTGGATTCAGGTATGATGATTCTAACTGAAATAAGTCACACAGAAAAAGAAACATCATAAGATATCGCTAATACACGGAATGTAAACTTGGCTACACAGGAACTGGATTACAAAAGAGAACAGGGTCTCAAATTTAGAAAACCAACTTATGCTTGCTTAAGGGGAAATGTGAGTTGGGGTGCTGCATAAAACCAGAGATTGAAATGAGCACAGAGTAAGTTCCCTAAGCCAAATATGGAATAGACAAGAGCTACTCCTTGCTCAACGAAATGGACTCAACACCCCATATTAAACACCTAAGAATGTACCTGACTAGTAAGTATCTTAAAACCTATGGATTGCTATGTCTCCGAAAGGGAATCAAGCGTGTGTACAGGGGCATAAACGCAGCAGTGATAGGATTGGAGAGGTTCGGTGAGCAAATGAAGACCCTTTGAAGTCATGTTGCATGATACCCATTCCACGGGTCTCAACTCTCCAGGTTTAAGGGATTCTTCCTTCAGCTAAAACATGCATGTGGAACCCAGAGTATGATCAACCGTGTGATCGGGAGACGTCTTCAAATATGTCTCCGATCTCGTCCCCTGGTACTCAGGTACAACATTCCAGACGCTTTACTAACACTCTCCCGACTTGGAGAGTCAGTGCCTTTAACCTCCTGTTTGGCCCAGTTTGCAATTTCTGAGGAAGATGAACAGGAATAGGGAGAACCAATGAGAGACTAGCTGGAGGTGTCTGGACGGGCAAATTTAACTCTCATTTCCCACCAGGAGGAGGAATTAACCAAAGGCTCAGCGTGCCGTGCCAGAACCAGATTAGCGCCTGAAGCAATCCTGCGGTGTTGCGGCCAGCTCACAAGAAAGCGAGTTGAAGAAAGGAGCTCAGGGGCACTGTAATTCACAAACCTGCAGAGTTATAAATGACAGCTATCGTCCAAAAATATACTGAAGTAAGGCTGCCAAGAGGACTTGAAAGCGGGGCAGAATTGCAGGAAACCGATTTCAGGAGGTAGACTGGAATTGCATTTAAAGCATAGGAAAAGAGGCAGAACGTCCACAATGATGCACTTGGCCAAAAAGGGCGTATGCGTTTTTACGTGAATATATTCAGGAAAAAACGCATACGCACTTTTTGGCCAACCAAGCAAGCTTGCAAAGGAAATCTGCACTACAATGAAGTGTCACTTCCTCCCGGTCAAAGGGGCCATCTGAAAAAAGTGTAAAATCCAGAAAGGCAGGACAGGCCATGGAGAACTGGGAGCCTTGTTATGCTGATGGGCGGGATGTAAATTGCCAACAGCCACTCCGGAGAAGTGTATGGTGTTTCCTGAAACATCTAAAAAACAAAGCAACAGAGCCTAGGGCACTTCCACTTATGGTCCTATAGCTTAGGGAAATGAAAATCAAAAAGACACAGCCACCCCAAAGTTTGGGACGGCTCTGTTTACAAGAACCTCGTTTACGGTACAAGTTCAATATCGCAAAAAGTGAAAAATGGATAAAGAAGTTGTGGTACTTACGTACAATGCAATATCACTCAGCAATGACATCTATGTCATCAGGCCCGTAGCAGCATAAAGAGTGGATTCAGGTATGATGATTCTAACTGAAATAAGTCACACAGAAAAAGAAACATCATAAGATATCGCTAATACACGGAATGTAAACTTGGCTACACAGGAACTGGATTACAAAAGAGAACAGGGTCTCAAATTTAGAAAACCAACTTATGCTTGCTTAAGGGGAAATGTGAGTTGGGGTGCTGCATAAAACCAGAGATTGAAATGAGCACAGAGTAAGTTCCCTAAGCCAAATATGGAATAGACAAGAGCTACTCCTTGCTCAACGAAATGGACTCAACACCCCATATTAAACGCCTAAGAATGTACCTGACTAGTAAGTATCTTAAAACCTATGGATTGCTATGTCTCCGAAAGGGAATCAAGCGTGTGTACAGGGGCATAAACGCAGCAGTGATAGGATTGGAGAGGTTCGGTGAGCAAATGAAGACCCTTTGAAGTCATGTTGCATGATACCCATTCCACGGGTCTCAACTCTCCAGGTTTAAGGGATTCTTCCTTCAGCTAAAACATGCATGTGGAACCCAGAGTATGATCAACCATGTGATCGGGAGACGTCTTCAAATATGTCTCCGTTCTCGTCCCCTGGTACTCGGGTGCAACATTCCAGACGCTTTACTAACACTCTCCCGACTTGGAGAGTCAGTGCCTTTAACCTCCTGTTTGGCCCAGTTTGCAATTTCTGCGGAAGATGAACAGGAATAGGGAGAACCAATGAGAGACTAGCTGGAGGTGTCTGGACGGGCAAATTTAACTCTCATTTCCCACCAGGAAGAGGAATTAACCAAAGGCTCAGCGTGCCGTGCCGGAACCAGATTAGGGCCTGAAGCAATCCTGCGGTGTTGCGGCCAGTTCACAAGAAATTGAGTTGAAGAAAGGAGCTCAGGGGCACTGTAATTCACAAACCTGCAGAGTTATAAATGACAGCTATCGTCCAAAAATATACTGAAGTATGGCTGCCAAGAGGACTTGAAAGCGGGGCAGAATTGCAGGAAACCGATTTCAGGAGGTAGACTGGAATTGCATTTAAAGCATAGGAAAAGAGGGAGAACGTCCACAATGATGCACTTGGCCAAAAAGGGCGTATGCGTTTTTTCCTGAATATATTCAGGAAAAAACGCATACGCCCTTTTTGGCCAACCAAGCAAGCTTGCAAAGGAAATCTGCACTACAATGAAGTCTCACTTCCCCCCGGTCAAAAGGGTCATCTGAAAAAAGTGTTAAATCCAGAAAGGCAGGACAGGCCATGGAGAACTGGGAGCCTTGTTATGCTGATGGGCGGGATGTAAATTGCCAACAGCCACTCGGGAGAAGTGTATGGTGTTTCCTGAAACATCTAAAAAAACAAAGCAACAGGGCCTAGGGCACTTCCACTTATGGTCCTATAGCTTAGGGAAATGAAAATCAAAAAGACACAGCCACCCCAAAATTTTATGACGGCTCTGTTTACAAGAAGCTCGTTTACGGTACAAGTTCAATATCGCAGAAAGTGAAAAATGGATAAAGAAGTTGTGGTACTTACGTACAATGCAATATCACCCAGCAATGACATCTATGTCCTCAGGCCCGTAGCAGCATAAAGAGTGGATTCAGGTATGATGACTCTAACTGAAATAAGTCACACAGAAAAAGAAACATCATAAGATATCACTAATACACGGAATGTAAACTTGGCTACACAGAAACTGGATTACAAAACAGAACAGGGTCTCAAATTTAGAAAACCAACTTATGCTTGCTTAAGGGGAAAGGTGAGTTGGGGTGCTGCATAAAGCCAGAGATTGAAATGAGCACAGAGTAAGTTCCTTAAGCCAAATATGGAATAGACAAGAGCTACTCCTTGCTCAACGAAATGGACTCAACACCCCATATTAAACGCCTAAGAATGTACCTGACTAGTAAGTATCTTAAAACCTATGGATTGCTATGTCTCCGAAAGGGAATCAAGCGTGTGTACAGGGGCATAAACGCAGCAGTGATAGGATTGGAGAGGTTCGGTGAGCAAATGAAGACCCTTTGAAGTCATATTGCATGGTACCCTTTCCACGGGTCTCAACTCTCCAGGTTTAAGGGATTCTTCCTTCAGCTAAAACATGCATGTGGAACCCAGAGTATGATCAACCGTGTGATCGGGAGACGTCTTCAAATATGTCTCCGTTCTCGTCCCCTGGTACTCGGGTGCAACATTCCAGACGCTTTACTAACACTCTCCCGACTTGGAGAGTCAGTGCCTTTAACCTCCTGTTTGGCCCAGTTTGCAATTTCTGCGGAAGATGAACAGGAATAGGGAGAACCAATGAGAGACTAGCTGGAGGTGTCTGGACGGGCAAATTTAACTCTCATTTCCCACCAGGAAGAGGAATTAACCAAAGGCTCAGCATGCCGTGCCGGAACCAGATTAGGGCCTGAAGCAATCCTGCGGTGTTGCGGCCAGCTCACAAGAAAGCGAGTTGAAGAAAGGAGCTCAGGGGCACTGTAATTGACAAACCTGCAGAGTTATAAATGACAGCCATCGTCCAAAAATATACTGAAGTAAGGCTGCCAAGAGGACTTGAAAGCGGGGCAGAATTGCAGGAAACCGATTTCAGGAGGTAGACTGGAATTGCATTTAAAGCATAGGAAAAGAGGGAGAACGTCCACAAGATGCACTTGGCCAAAAAGGGCGTATGCGTTTTTTCCTGAATATATTCAGGAAAAAACGCATACGCCCTTTTTGGCCAACCAAGCAAGCTTGCAAAGGAAATCTGCACTACAATGAAGTCTCACATCCCCCCGGTCAAAAGGGTCATCTGAAAAAAGTGTAAAATCCAGAAAGGCAGGACAGGCCATGGAGAACTGGGAGCCTTGTTATGCTGATGGGTGGGATGTAAATTGCCAACAGCCACTCCGGAGAAGTGTATGGTGTTTCCTGAAACATCTAAAAAACAAAGCAACAGAGCCTAGGGCACTTCCACTTATGGTCCTATAGCTTAGGGAAGTGAAAATCAAAAAGACACAGCCACCCCAAGGTTTGGGACGGCTCTGTTTACAAGAACCTCATTTACGGTACAAGTTCAATATCGCAGAAAGTGAAAAATGGATAAAGAAGTTGTGGTACTTACGTACAATGCAATATCACTCAGCAATGACATCTATGTCATCAGGCCCGTAGCAGCATAAAGAGTGGATTCAGGTATGATGATTCTAACTGAAATAAGTCACACAGAAAAAGAAACATCATAAGATATCGCTAATACACGGAATGTAAACTTGGCTACACAGGAACTGGATTACAAAAGAGAACAGGGTCTCAAATTTAGAAAACCAACTTATGCTTGCTTAAGGGGAAACGTGAGTTGGGGTGCTGCATGAAACCAGAGATTGAAATGAGCACAGAGTAAGTTCCTTAAGCCAAATATGGAATAGACAAGAGCTACTCCTTGCTCAACGAAATGGACTCAACACCCCATATTAAACGCCTAAGAATGTACCTGACTAGTAAGTATCTTAAAACCTATGGATTGCTATGTCTCCGAAAGGGAATCAAGCGTTTGTACAGGGGCATAAACGCAGCAGTGATAGGATTGGAGAGGTTCGGTGAGCAAATGAAGACCCTTTGAAGTCATATTGCATGGTACCCATTCCACGGGTCTCAACTCTCCAGGTTTAAGGGATTCTTCCTTCAGCTAAAACATGCATGTGGAACCCAGAGTATGATCAACCGTGTGATCGGCAGACGTCTTCAAATATGTCTCCGTTCTCGTCCCCTGGTACTCGGGTGCAACATTCCAGACGCTTTACTAACACTCTCCCGACTTGGAGAGTCAGAGCCTTTAAACTCCTGTTTCGCCCTGTTTGCAATTTCTGCGGAAGATGAACAGGAATAGGGAGAACCAATGAGAGACTAGCTGGAGGTGTCTGGACGGGCAAATTTAACTCTCATTTCCCACCAGGAAGAGGAATTAACCAAAGGCTCAGCGTGCCCTGCCGGAACCAGATTAGGGCCTGAAGCAATCCTGCGGTGTTGCGGCCAGCTCACAAGAAAGCGAGTTGAAGAAAGGAGCTCAGGGGCACTGTAATTCACAAACCTGCAGACTTATAAATGACAGCTATCGTCCAAAAATATACTGAAGTAAGGCCGCCAAGAGGACTTGAAAGCGGGGCAGAATTGCAGGAAACCGATTTCAGGAGGTAGACTGGAATTGCATTTAAAGCATAGGAAAAGAGGCAGAACGTCCACAATGATGCACTTGGTCAAAAAGGGCGTATGCGTTTTTTCCTGAATATATTCAGGAAAAAACGCATACGCACTTTTTGGCCAACCAAGCAAGCTTGCAAAGGAAATCTGCACTACAATGAAGTCTCACTTCCCCTCGGTCAAAAGGGCCATCTGAAAAAAGTGTAAAATCCAGAAAGGCAGGACAGGCCATGGAGAACTGGGAGCCTTGTTATGCTGATGGGCGGGATGTAAATTGCCAACAGCCACTCCGGAGAAGTGTATGGTGTTTCCTGAAACATCTAGAAAACAAAGCAACAGAGCTTAGGGCACTTCCACTTATGGTCCTATAACTTAGGGAAATGAAAATCAAAAAGACACAGCCACCCCAAAGTTTGGGACGGCTCTGTTTACAAGAAGCTCGTTTACGGTACAAGTTCAATATCGCAGAAAGTGAAAAATGGATAAAGAAGTTGTGGTACTTACGTACAATGCAATATCACTCAGCAATGACATCTATGTCATCAGGCCCGTAGCAGCATAAAGAGTGGATTCAGGTATGATGATTCTAACTGAAATAAGTCACACAGAAAAAGAAACATCATAAGATATCACTAATACACGGAATGTAAACTTGGCTACACAGGAACTGGATTACAAAACATAACAGGGTCTCAAATTTAGAAAACCAACTTATCCTTGCTTAAGGGGAAAGGTGAGTTGGGGTGCTGCATAAAACCAGAGATTGAAATGAGCACAGAGTAAGTTCCTTAAGCCAAATATGGAATAGACAAGAGCTACTCCTTGCTCAACGAAATGGACTCAACACCCCATATTAAACGCCTAAGAATGTACCTGACTAGTAAGTATCTTAAAACCTATGGATTGCTATGTCTCCGAAAGGGAAACAAGCGTGTGTACAGGGGCATAAACGCAGCAGTGATAGGATTGGAGAGGTTCGGTGAGCAAATGAAGACCCTTTGAAGTCATATTGCATGGTACCCATTCCACGGGTCTCAACTCTCCAGGTTTAAGGGATTCTTCCTTCAGCTAAAACATGCATGTGGAACCCAGAGTATGATCAACCGTGTGATCGGGAGACGTGTTCAAATATGTCTCCGTTCTCGTCCCCTGGTACTCGGGTGCAACATTCCAGACGCTTTACTAACACTCTCCCGACTTGGAGAGTCAGTGCCTTTAACCTCCTGTTTGGCCCATTTGCAATTTCTGCGGAAGATGAACAGGAATAGGGAGAACCAATGAGAGACTAGCTGGAGGTGTCTGGACGGGCAAATTTAACTCTCATTTCCCACCAGGAAGAGGAATTAACCAAAGGCTCAGCGTGCCGTGCCGAAACCAGATTAGGGCCTGAAGCAATCCTGCGGTGTTGCGGCCAGCTCACAAGAAAGCGAGTTGAAGAAATGAGGTCAGGGGCACTGTAATTCACAAACATGCAGACTGATAAATGACAGGTATCGTCCAAAAATATACTGAAGTAAGGCTGCCAAGAGGACTTGAAAGCGGGGCAGAATTGCAGGAAACCGATTTCAGGAGGTAGACTGGAATTGCATTTAAAGCATAGGAAAAGAGGCAGAACGTCCACAATGATGCACTTGGCCAAAAAGGGCGTATGCGTTTTTTCCTGAATATATTCAAGAAAAAACGCATACGCCCTTTTTGACCAACCAAGCAAGCTTGCAAAGGAAATCTGCACTACAATGAAGTCTCACTTCTCCACGGTCAAAAGGGCCATCTGAAAAAAGTGTAAAATCCAGAAAGGCAGGACAGGCCATGGAGAACTGGGAGCCTTGTTATGCTGATGGGCGGGATGTAAATTGCCAACAGCCACTCTGGAGAAGTGTATGGTGTTTCCTGAAACATCTAAAAAACAAAGCAACAGAGCCTAGGGCACTTCCACTTATGGTCCTATAGCTTATGGAAATTAAAATCAAAAAGACACAGCCACCCCAAAGTTTGGGACGCCTCTGTTTACAAGAAGCTCGTTTACAGTACAAGTTCAACATCGCAGAAAGTGAAAAATGGATAAAGAAGTTGTGGTATTTACTTACAAAGCAATATCTCTCAGCAATGAAATCTATGTCATCAGGCCCTTAGAAGCACAATGAGTGGATTCAGGTATGATGATTCTAACTGAAATAAGTCACACAGAAAAAGAAACATCATAAGATATCAGTAATACACGGAATGTAAACTTGGCTACACAGGAACTGAATTACAGAACAGAACAGGGTCTCAAATTTAGAAAACCAACTTATGCTTGCTTAAGGGGAAAGGTGAGTTGGGGTGCTGCATAAAACCAGAGATTGAAATGAGCACAGATAAAGTTCCTTAAGCCAAATAAGGAATAGAAAAGAGCTACTCCTTGCTCAACGAAATGGACTCAACACCCCATATTAAATGACTAAGAATGTACCTGACTAGTAAGTATCTTAAAACCTATGGATTGCTATGTCTCCGAAAGAGAATCAAGCATGTGTACAGGGGCATAAACGCAGCAGTGATAGGATTGGAGAGGTTCGGTGAGCAAATGAAGACCCTTTGAAGTCATATTGCATGGTACCCATTCCACGGGTTTCAACTACCCAGGTTTAAGGTATTCTTCCTTCAGCTAAAACATGCATGTGGAACCTAGAGTATGATCAACCATGTGATCGGGAGACGTGTTCAAATATGTCTCAGTTTTCGTACACTGGTACTCGGGTGCAACATTCCAGACGCTTTACTAACACTCTCCCGACTTGGAGAGTCAGTGCCTTTAACCTCCTGTTTGGCCCAGTTTGCAATTTCTGAGGAAGATGAACAGGAATAGGGAGAACCAATGAGAGACTAGCTGGAGGTGTCTGGACGGGCAAATTTAACTCTCATTTCCCACCAGGAAGAGGAATTAACCAAAGGCTCAGCGTGCCGTGCCAGAACCAGATTAGCGCCTGAAGCAATCCTGCGGTGTTGCGGCCAGCTCACAAGAAAGCGAGTTGAAGAAAGGAGATCAGGGGCACTGTAATTCACAAACCTGCAGAGTTATAAATGACAGGTATCGTCCAAAAATATACTGAAGTAAGGCTGCCAAGAGGACTTGAAAGCGGGGCAGAATTGCAGGAAACCGATTTCAGGAGGTAGACTGGAATTGCATTTAAAGCATAGGAAAAGAGGCAGAACGTCCACAATGATGCACATGGACAAAAAGGGCATATGCGTTTTTTCCTGAATATATTCAGGATAAAACGCATACGCCCTTTTTGGCCAACCAAGCAAGCTTGCAAAGGAAATCTGCACTACAATGAAGTCTCACTTCCCCCCGGTCAAAAGGGCCATCTGAAAAAAGTGTAAAATCCAGAAAGGCAGGACAGGCCATGGAGAACTGGGAGCCTTGTTATGCTGATGGGCGGGATGTAAATTGCCAACAGCCACTCGGGAGAAGTGTATGGTGTTTCCTGAAACATCTAAAAAACAAAGCAACAGAGCCTAGGGCACTTCCACTTATGGTCCTATAGCTTAGGGAAATGAAAATCAAAAAGACACAGCCACCCCAAAGTTTGGGACGGCTCTGTTTACAAGAACCTCGTTTACGGTACAAGTTCAATATCGCAGAAAGTGAAAAATGGATAAAGAAGTTGTGGTACTTACGTACAATGCAATATCACTCAGCAATGACATCTATGTCATCAGGCCCGTAGCAGCATAAAGAGTGGATTCAGGTATGATGATTCTAACTGAAATAAGTCACACAGAAAAAGAAACATCATAGGATATCACTAATACACGGAATGTAAACTTGGCTACACAGGAACTGGATTACAAAACAGAACAGGGTCTCAAATTTAGAAAACCAACTTATGCTTGCTTAAGGGGAAAGGTGAGTTGGGGTGCTGAATAAAACCAGAGATTGAAATGAGCACAGAGTAAGTTCCTTAAGCCAAATATGGAATAGACAAGAGCTACTCCTTGCTCAACGAAATGGACTCAACACCCCATATTAAACGCCTAAGAATGTACCTGACTAGTAAGTATCTTAAAACCTATGGATTGCTATGTCTCCGAAAGGGAATCAAGCGTGTGTACAGGGGCATAAACGCAGCAGTGATAGGCTTGGAGAGGTTCGGTGAGCAAATGAAGACCCTTTGAAGTCATATTGCATGGTACCCATTCCACGGGTCTCAACTCTCCAGGTTTAAGGGATTCTTCCTTCAGCTAAAACATGCATGTGGAACCCAGAGTATGATCAACCGTGTGATCGGGAGACGTCTTCAAATATGTCTCCGTTCTCGTCCCCTGGTACTCGGGTGCAACATTCCAGACGCTTTACTAACACTCTCCCGACTTGGAGAGTCAGTGCCTTTAACCTCCTGTTTGGCCCAGTTTGCAATTTCTGCGGAAGATGAACAGGAATAGGGAGAACCAATGAGAGACTAGCTGGAGGTGTCTGGACGGGCAAATTTAACTCTCATTTCCCACCAGGAAGAGGAATTAACCAAAGGCTCAGCGTGCCGTGCCGGAACCAGATTAGGGCCTGAAGCAATCCTGCGGTGTTGCGGCCAGTTCACAAGAAATTGAGTTGAAGAAAGGAGCTCAGGGGCACTGTAATTCACAAACCTGCAGAGTTATAAATGACAGCTATCGTCCAAAAATATACTGAAGTATGGCTGCCAAGAGGACTTGAAAGCGGGGCAGAATTGCAGGAAACCGATTTCAGGAGGTAGACTGGAATTGCATTTAAAGCATAGGAAAAGAGGGAGAACGTCCACAATGATGCACTTGGCCAAAAAGGGCGTATGCGTTTTTTCCTGAATATATTCAGGAAAAAACGCATACGCCCTTTTTGGCCAACCAAGCAAGCTTGCAAAGGAAATCTGCACTACAATGAAGTCTCACTTCCCCCCGGTCAAAAGGGTCATCTGAAAAAAGTGTTAAATCCAGAAAGGCAGGACAGGCCATGGAGAACTGGGAGCCTTGTTATGCTGATGGGCGGGATGTAAATTGCCAACAGCCACTCGGGAGAAGTGTATGGTGTTTCCTGAAACATCTAAAAAAACAAAGCAACAGGGCCTAGGGCACTTCCACTTATGGTCCTATAGCTTAGGGAAATGAAAATCAAAAAGACACAGCCACCCCAAAATTTTATGACGGCTCTGTTTACAAGAAGCTCGTTTACGGTACAAGTTCAATATCGCAGAAAGTGAAAAATGGATAAAGAAGTTGTGGTACTTACGTACAATGCAATATCACCCAGCAATGACATCTATGTCCTCAGGCCCGTAGCAGCATAAAGAGTGGATTCAGGTATGATGACTCTAACTGAAATAAGTCACACAGAAAAAGAAACATCATAAGATATCACTAATACACGGAATGTAAACTTGGCTACACAGAAACTGGATTACAAAACAGAACAGGGTCTCAAATTTAGAAAACCAACTTATGCTTGCTTAAGGGGAAAGGTGAGTTGGGGTGCTGCATAAAGCCAGAGATTGAAATGAGCACAGAGTAAGTTCCTTAAGCCAAATATGGAATAGACAAGAGCTACTCCTTGCTCAACGAAATGGACTCAACACCCCATATTAAACGCCTAAGAATGTACCTGACTAGTAAGTATCTTAAAACCTATGGATTGCTATGTCTCCGAAAGGGAATCAAGCGTGTGTACAGGGGCATAAACGCAGCAGTGATAGGATTGGAGAGGTTCGGTGAGCAAATGAAGACCCTTTGAAGTCATATTGCATGGTACCCTTTCCACGGGTCTCAACTCTCCAGGTTTAAGGGATTCTTCCTTCAGCTAAAACATGCATGTGGAACCCAGAGTATGATCAACCGTGTGATCGGGAGACGTCTTCAAATATGTCTCCGTTCTCGTCCCCTGGTACTCGGGTGCAACATTCCAGACGCTTTACTAACACTCTCCCGACTTGGAGAGTCAGTGCCTTTAACCTCCTGTTTGGCCCAGTTTGCAATTTCTGCGGAAGATGAACAGGAATAGGGAGAACCAATGAGAGACTAGCTGGAGGTGTCTGGACGGGCAAATTTAACTCTCATTTCCCACCAGGAAGAGGAATTAACCAAAGGCTCAGCATGCCGTGCCGGAACCAGATTAGGGCCTGAAGCAATCCTGCGGTGTTGCGGCCAGCTCACAAGAAAGCGAGTTGAAGAAAGGAGCTCAGGGGCACTGTAATTGACAAACCTGCAGAGTTATAAATGACAGCCATCGTCCAAAAATATACTGAAGTAAGGCTGCCAAGAGGACTTGAAAGCGGGGCAGAATTGCAGGAAACCGATTTCAGGAGGTAGACTGGAATTGCATTTAAAGCATAGGAAAAGAGGGAGAACGTCCACAAGATGCACTTGGCCAAAAAGGGCGTATGCGTTTTTTCCTGAATATATTCAGGAAAAAACGCATACGCCCTTTTTGGCCAACCAAGCAAGCTTGCAAAGGAAATCTGCACTACAATGAAGTCTCACATCCCCCCGGTCAAAAGGGTCATCTGAAAAAAGTGTAAAATCCAGAAAGGCAGGACAGGCCATGGAGAACTGGGAGCCTTGTTATGCTGATGGGTGGGATGTAAATTGCCAACAGCCACTCCGGAGAAGTGTATGGTGTTTCCTGAAACATCTAAAAAACAAAGCAACAGAGCCTAGGGCACTTCCACTTATGGTCCTATAGCTTAGGGAAGTGAAAATCAAAAAGACACAGCCACCCCAAGGTTTGGGACGGCTCTGTTTACAAGAACCTCATTTACGGTACAAGTTCAATATCGCAGAAAGTGAAAAATGGATAAAGAAGTTGTGGTACTTACGTACAATGCAATATCACTCAGCAATGACATCTATGTCATCAGGCCCGTAGCAGCATAAAGAGTGGATTCAGGTATGATGATTCTAACTGAAATAAGTCACACAGAAAAAGAAACATCATAAGATATCGCTAATACACGGAATGTAAACTTGGCTACACAGGAACTGGATTACAAAAGAGAACAGGGTCTCAAATTTAGAAAACCAACTTATGCTTGCTTAAGGGGAAACGTGAGTTGGGGTGCTGCATGAAACCAGAGATTGAAATGAGCACAGAGTAAGTTCCTTAAGCCAAATATGGAATAGACAAGAGCTACTCCTTGCTCAACGAAATGGACTCAACACCCCATATTAAACGCCTAAGAATGTACCTGACTAGTAAGTATCTTAAAACCTATGGATTGCTATGTCTCCGAAAGGGAATCAAGCGTTTGTACAGGGGCATAAACGCAGCAGTGATAGGATTGGAGAGGTTCGGTGAGCAAATGAAGACCCTTTGAAGTCATATTGCATGGTACCCATTCCACGGGTCTCAACTCTCCAGGTTTAAGGGATTCTTCCTTCAGCTAAAACATGCATGTGGAACCCAGAGTATGATCAACCGTGTGATCGGCAGACGTCTTCAAATATGTCTCCGTTCTCGTCCCCTGGTACTCGGGTGCAACATTCCAGACGCTTTACTAACACTCTCCCGACTTGGAGAGTCAGAGCCTTTAAACTCCTGTTTCGCCCTGTTTGCAATTTCTGCGGAAGATGAACAGGAATAGGGAGAACCAATGAGAGACTAGCTGGAGGTGTCTGGACGGGCAAATTTAACTCTCATTTCCCACCAGGAAGAGGAATTAACCAAAGGCTCAGCGTGCCCTGCCGGAACCAGATTAGGGCCTGAAGCAATCCTGCGGTGTTGCGGCCAGCTCACAAGAAAGCGAGTTGAAGAAAGGAGCTCAGGGGCACTGTAATTCACAAACCTGCAGACTTATAAATGACAGCTATCGTCCAAAAATATACTGAAGTAAGGCCGCCAAGAGGACTTGAAAGCGGGGCAGAATTGCAGGAAACCGATTTCAGGAGGTAGACTGGAATTGCATTTAAAGCATAGGAAAAGAGGCAGAACGTCCACAATGATGCACTTGGTCAAAAAGGGCGTATGCGTTTTTTCCTGAATATATTCAGGAAAAAACGCATACGCACTTTTTGGCCAACCAAGCAAGCTTGCAAAGGAAATCTGCACTACAATGAAGTCTCACTTCCCCTCGGTCAAAAGGGCCATCTGAAAAAAGTGTAAAATCCAGAAAGGCAGGACAGGCCATGGAGAACTGGGAGCCTTGTTATGCTGATGGGCGGGATGTAAATTGCCAACAGCCACTCCGGAGAAGTGTATGGTGTTTCCTGAAACATCTAGAAAACAAAGCAACAGAGCTTAGGGCACTTCCACTTATGGTCCTATAACTTAGGGAAATGAAAATCAAAAAGACACAGCCACCCCAAAGTTTGGGACGGCTCTGTTTACAAGAAGCTCGTTTACGGTACAAGTTCAATATCGCAGAAAGTGAAAAATGGATAAAGAAGTTGTGGTACTTACGTACAATGCAATATCACTCAGCAATGACATCTATGTCATCAGGCCCGTAGCAGCATAAAGAGTGGATTCAGGTATGATGATTCTAACTGAAATAAGTCACACAGAAAAAGAAACATCATAAGATATCACTAATACACGGAATGTAAACTTGGCTACACAGGAACTGGATTACAAAACATAACAGGGTCTCAAATTTAGAAAACCAACTTATCCTTGCTTAAGGGGAAAGGTGAGTTGGGGTGCTGCATAAAACCAGAGATTGAAATGAGCACAGAGTAAGTTCCTTAAGCCAAATATGGAATAGACAAGAGCTACTCCTTGCTCAACGAAATGGACTCAACACCCCATATTAAACGCCTAAGAATGTACCTGACTAGTAAGTATCTTAAAACCTATGGATTGCTATGTCTCCGAAAGGGAAACAAGCGTGTGTACAGGGGCATAAACGCAGCAGTGATAGGATTGGAGAGGTTCGGTGAGCAAATGAAGACCCTTTGAAGTCATATTGCATGGTACCCATTCCACGGGTCTCAACTCTCCAGGTTTAAGGGATTCTTCCTTCAGCTAAAACATGCATGTGGAACCCAGAGTATGATCAACCGTGTGATCGGGAGACGTGTTCAAATATGTCTCCGTTCTCGTCCCCTGGTACTCGGGTGCAACATTCCAGACGCTTTACTAACACTCTCCCGACTTGGAGAGTCAGTGCCTTTAACCTCCTGTTTGGCCCATTTGCAATTTCTGCGGAAGATGAACAGGAATAGGGAGAACCAATGAGAGACTAGCTGGAGGTGTCTGGACGGGCAAATTTAACTCTCATTTCCCACCAGGAAGAGGAATTAACCAAAGGCTCAGCGTGCCGTGCCGAAACCAGATTAGGGCCTGAAGCAATCCTGCGGTGTTGCGGCCAGCTCACAAGAAAGCGAGTTGAAGAAAGGAGGTCAGGGGCACTGTAATTCACAAACATGCAGACTGATAAATGACAGGTATCGTCCAAAAATATACTGAAGTAAGGCTGCCAAGAGGACTTGAAAGCGGGGCAGAATTGCAGGAAACCGATTTCAGGAGGTAGACTGGAATTGCATTTAAAGCATAGGAAAAGAGGCAGAACGTCCACAATGATGCACTTGGCCAAAAAGGGCGTATGCGTTTTTTCCTGAATATATTCAAGAAAAAACGCATACGCCCTTTTTGACCAACCAAGCAAGCTTGCAAAGGAAATCTGCACTACAATGAAGTCTCACTTCTCCACGGTCAAAAGGGCCATCTGAAAAAAGTGTAAAATCCAGAAAGGCAGGACAGGCCATGGAGAACTGGGAGCCTTGTTATGCTGATGGGCGGGATGTAAATTGCCAACAGCCACTCTGGAGAAGTGTATGGTGTTTCCTGAAACATCTAAAAAACAAAGCAACAGAGCCTAGGGCACTTCCACTTATGGTCCTATAGCTTATGGAAATTAAAATCAAAAAGACACAGCCACCCCAAAGTTTGGGACGCCTCTGTTTACAAGAAGCTCGTTTACAGTACAAGTTCAACATCGCAGAAAGTGAAAAATGGATAAAGAAGTTGTGGTATTTACTTACAAAGCAATATCTCTCAGCAATGAAATCTATGTCATCAGGCCCTTAGAAGCACAATGAGTGGATTCAGGTATGATGATTCTAACTGAAATAAGTCACACAGAAAAAGAAACATCATAAGATATCAGTAATACACGGAATGTAAACTTGGCTACACAGGAACTGAATTACAGAACAGAACAGGGTCTCAAATTTAGAAAACCAACTTATGCTTGCTTAAGGGGAAAGGTGAGTTGGGGTGCTGCATAAAACCAGAGATTGAAATGAGCACAGATAAAGTTCCTTAAGCCAAATAAGGAATAGAAAAGAGCTACTCCTTGCTCAACGAAATGGACTCAACACCCCATATTAAATGACTAAGAATGTACCTGACTAGTAAGTATCTTAAAACCTATGGATTGCTATGTCTCCGAAAGAGAATCAAGCATGTGTACAGGGGCATAAACGCAGCAGTGATAGGATTGGAGAGGTTCGGTGAGCAAATGAAGACCCTTTGAAGTCATATTGCATGGTACCCATTCCACGGGTTTCAACTACCCAGGTTTAAGGTATTCTTCCTTCAGCTAAAACATGCATGTGGAACCTAGAGTATGATCAACCATGTGATCGGGAGACGTGTTCAAATATGTCTCAGTTTTCGTACACTGGTACTCGGGTGCAACATTCCAGACGCTTTACTAACACTCTCCCGACTTGGAGAGTCAGTGCCTTTAACCTCCTGTTTGGCCCAGTTTGCAATTTCTGAGGAAGATGAACAGGAATAGGGAGAACCAATGAGAGACTAGCTGGAGGTGTCTGGACGGGCAAATTTAACTCTCATTTCCCACCAGGAAGAGGAATTAACCAAAGGCTCAGCGTGCCGTGCCAGAACCAGATTAGCGCCTGAAGCAATCCTGCGGTGTTGCGGCCAGCTCACAAGAAAGCGAGTTGAAGAAAGGAGATCAGGGGCACTGTAATTCACAAACCTGCAGAGTTATAAATGACAGGTATCGTCCAAAAATATACTGAAGTAAGGCTGCCAAGAGGACTTGAAAGCGGGGCAGAATTGCAGGAAACCGATTTCAGGAGGTAGACTGGAATTGCATTTAAAGCATAGGAAAAGAGGCAGAACGTCCACAATGATGCACATGGACAAAAAGGGCATATGCGTTTTTTCCTGAATATATTCAGGATAAAACGCATACGCCCTTTTTGGCCAACCAAGCAAGCTTGCAAAGGAAATCTGCACTACAATGAAGTCTCACTTCCCCCCGGTCAAAAGGGCCATCTGAAAAAAGTGTAAAATCCAGAAAGGCAGGACAGGCCATGGAGAACTGGGAGCCTTGTTATGCTGATGGGCGGGATGTAAATTGCCAACAGCCACTCGGGAGAAGTGTATGGTGTTTCCTGAAACATCTAAAAAACAAAGCAACAGAGCCTAGGGCACTTCCACTTATGGTCCTATAGCTTAGGGAAATGAAAATCAAAAAGACACAGCCACCCCAAAGTTTGGGACGGCTCTGTTTACAAGAACCTCGTTTACGGTACAAGTTCAATATCGCAGAAAGTGAAAAATGGATAAAGAAGTTGTGGTACTTACGTACAATGCAATATCACTCAGCAATGACATCTATGTCATCAGGCCCGTAGCAGCATAAAGAGTGGATTCAGGTATGATGATTCTAACTGAAATAAGTCACACAGAAAAAGAAACATCATAGGATATCACTAATACACGGAATGTAAACTTGGCTACACAGGAACTGGATTACAAAACAGAACAGGGTCTCAAATTTAGAAAACCAACTTATGCTTGCTTAAGGGGAAAGGTGAGTTGGGGTGCTGAATAAAACCAGAGATTGAAATGAGCACAGAGTAAGTTCCTTAAGCCAAATATGGAATAGACAAGAGCTACTCCTTGCTCAACGAAATGGACTCAACACCCCATATTAAACGCCTAAGAATGTACCTGACTAGTAAGTATCTTAAAACCTATGGATTGCTATGTCTCCGAAAGGGAATCAAGCGTGTGTACAGGGGCATAAACGCAGCAGTGATAGGCTTGGAGAGGTTCGGTGAGCAAATGAAGACCCTTTGAAGTCATATTGCATGGTACCCATTCCACGGGTCTCAACTCTCCAGGTTTAAGGGATTCTTCCTTCAGCTAAAACATGCATGTGGAACCCAGAGTATGATCAACCGTGTGATCGGGAGACGTCTTCAAATATGTCTCCGTTCTCGTCCCCTGGTACTCGGGTGCAACATTCCAGACGCTTTACTAACACTCTCCCGACTTGGAGAGTCAGTGCCTTTAACCTCCTGTTTGGCCCAGTTTGCAATTTCTGTGGAAGATGAACAGGAATAGGGAGAACCAATGGGAGACTAGCTGGAGGTGTCTGGACGGGCAAATTTAACTCTCATTTCCCACCAGGAAGAGGAATTAACCAAAGGCTCAGCGTGCCGTGCCGGAACCAGATTAGGGCCTGAAGCAATCCTGCGGTGTTGCGGCCAGCTCACAAGAAAGCGAGTTGAAGAAAGGAGCTCAGGGGCACTGTAATTCACAAACCTGCAGAGTTATAAATGACAGCTATCGTCCAAAAATATACTGAAGTAAGGCTGCCAAGCGGACTTGAAAGCGGGGCAGAATTGCAGGAAACCGATTTCAGGAGGTAGACTGGAATTGCATTTAAAGCATAGGAAAATAGGCAGAACGTCCAAAATGATGCACTTGGCCAAAAAGGGCGTATGCGTTTTTTCCTGAATATATTCAGGAAAAAACGCATACACGCTTTTTGGCCAACCAAGCAAGCTTGCAAAGAAATCTGCACTACAATGAAGTCTCACTTAGCCCCGGTCAAAAGGGCCATCTGAAAAAAGTGTAAAATCCAGACAAGCAGGACAGGCCATGGAGAACTGGGAGCCTTGTTATGCTGATGGGCGGGATGTAAATTGCCAACAGCCACTCGGGAGCAGTGTATGGTGTTTCCTGAAACATCTAAGAAACAAAGCAACAGAGCCTAGGGCACTTCCACTTATTTTCCTATAGCCTAGGGAAATGAAAATCAAAAAGACACAGCCACCCAAAAGTTTGGGACGGCTCTGTTTACAAGAACCTCGTTTACGGTACAAGTTCAATATCACAGTAAGTGAAAAATGCATGAAGAAGTTGTGGTACTTACGTACAATGCAATATCACTCAGCAATGACATCTATGTCATCAGGCCCGTAGCAGCATAATGAGTGGATTCAGGTATGATGATTCTAACTGAAATAAGTCACACAGAAAAAGAAACATCATAAGATATCACTAATACACGGAATGTAAACTTGGCTACACAGGAACTGGATTACAAAACAGAACAGGGTCACAAATTTAGAAAACCAACTTATGCTTGCTTAAGGGGAAAGGTGAGTTGGGGTGCTGCATAAAACCAGAGATTGAAATGAGCACAGATAAAGTTCCTTAAGCCAAATATGGAATAGACAAGGGCTACTCCTTGCTCAACGAAATGGACTCAACACCCCATATTAAACGCCTAAGAATGTACCTGACTAGTAAGTATCTTAAAACCTATGGATTGCTATGTCTCCTAAAGAGAATTAAGCGTGTGTACAGGAGCATAAACGCAGCAGTGATAGGATTGGAGAGCTTTGGTGAGAAAATGAAGACCCTTTGAAGTCATATTGTATGGTACCCATTCCACGGGTCTCAACTCTCCAGGTTTAAGGGATTCTTCCTTCAGCTAAAACATGCATGTGGAACCCAGAGTATGATCAACCGTGTGATCGGGACACGTGTTCAAATATGTCTCCGTTCTCGTCCGCTGGTTCTCCGGTGCAACATTCCAGACGCTTTACTAACACTCTCCCGACTTGTAGAGTCAGTGCCTTTAACCTCCTGTTTGGCCCAGTTTGCAATTTCTGCGGAAGATGAACAGGAATAGGGAGAACCAATGAGAGACTAGCTGGAGGTGTCTGGACGGGCAAATTTAACTCTCATTTCCCACCAGGAAGAGGAATTAACCAAAGGCTCAGCGTGCCGTGCCGGAACCAGATTAGGGCCTGAAGCAATCCTGCGGTGTTGCGGCCAGCTCACAAGAAAGCGAGTTGAAGAAAGGAGCTCAGGGGCACTGTAATTCACAAACCTGCAGAGTTATAAATGACAGCTATCGTCCAAAAATATACTGAAGTAAGGCTGCCAAGCGGACTTGAAAGCGGGGCAGAATTGCAGGAAACCGATTTCAGGAGGTAGACTGGAATTGCATTTAAAGCATAGGAAAAGAGGCAGAACGTCCACAATGATGCACTTGGCCAAAAAGGGCGTATGCGTTTTTTCCTGAATATATTCAGGAAAAAACGCATACACGCTTTTTGGCCAACCAAGCAAGCTTGCAAAGAAATCTGCACTACAATGAAGTCTCACTTAGCCCCGGTCAAAAGGGCCATCTGAAAAAAGTGTAAAATCCAGACAAGCAGGACAGGCCATGGAGAACTGGGAGCCTTGTTATGCTGATGGGCGGGATGTAAATTGCCAACAGCCACTCGGGAGCAGTGTATGGTGTTTCCTGAAACATCTAAGAAACAAAGCAACAGAGCCTAGGGCACTTCCACTTATTTTCCTATAGCCTAGGGAAATGAAAATCAAAAAGACACAGCCACCCAAAAGTTTGGGACGGCTCTGTTTACAAGAACCTCGTTTACGGTACAAGTTCAATATCACAGTAAGTGAAAAATGCATGAAGAAGTTGTGGTACTTACGTACAATGCAATATCACTCAGCAATGACATCTATGTCATCAGGCCCGTAGCAGCATAATGAGTGGATTCAGGTATGATGATTCTAACTGAAATAAGTCACACAGAAAAAGAAACATCATAAGATATCACTAATACACGGAATGTAAACTTGGCTACACAGGAACTGGATTACAAAACAGAACAGGGTCACAAATTTAGAAAACCAACTTATGCTTGCTTAAGGGGAAAGGTGAGTTGGGGTGCTGCATAAAACCAGAGATTGAAATGAGCACAGATAAAGTTCCTTAAGCCAAATATGGAATAGACAAGAGCTACTCCTTGCTCAACGAAATGGACTCAACACCCCATATTAAACGCCTAAGAATGTACCTGACTAGTAAGTATCTTAAAACCTATGGATTGCTATGTCTCCTAAAGAGAATTAAGCGTGTGTACAGGAGCATAAACGCAGCAGTGATAGGATTGGAGAGCTTTGGTGAGAAAATGAAGACCCTTTGAAGTCATATTGTATGGTACCCATTCCACGGGTCTCAACTCTCCAGGTTTAAGGGATTCTTCCTTCAGCTAAAACATGCATGTGGACCCCAGAGTATGATCAACCGTGTGATCGGGACACGTGTTCAAATATGTCTCCGTTCTCGTCCGCTGGTTCTCGGGTGCAACATTCCAGACGCTTTACTAACACTCTCCCGACTTGGAGAGTCAGTGCCTTTAAACTCCTGTTTGGCCCAGTTTGCAATTTCTGCGGAAGATGAACAGGAATAGGGAGAACCAATGAGAGACTAGCTGGAGGTGTCTGGACGGGCAAATTTAACTCTCATTTCCCACCAGGAAGAGGAATTAACCAAAGGCTCAGCGTGCCGTGCCGGAACCAGATTAGGGCCTGAAGCAATCCTGCGGTGTTGCGGCCAGCTCACAAGAAAGCGAGTTGAAGAAAGGAGCTCAGGGGCACTGTAATTCACAAACCTGCAGAGTTATAAATGACAGCTATCGTCCAAAAATATACTGAAGTAAGGCTGCCAAGCGGACTTGAAAGCGGGGCAGAATTGCAGGAAACCGATTTCAGGAGGTAGACTGGAATTGCATTTAAAGCATAGGAAAAGAGGCAGAACGTCCACAATGATGCACTTGGCCAAAAAGGGCGTATGCGTTTTTTCCTGAATATATTCAGGAAAAAACGCATACACGCATTTTGGCCAACCAAGCAAGCTTGCAAAGAAATCTGCACTACAATGAAGTCTCACTTAGCCCCGGTCAAAAGGGCCATCTGAAAAAAGTGTAAAATCCAGACAAGCAGGACAGGCCATGGAGAACTGGGAGCCTTGTTATGCTGATGGGCGGGATGTAAATTGACAACAGCCACTCGGGAGCAGTGTATGGTGTTTCCTGAAACATGAAAGAAACAAAGCAACAGAGCCTAGGGCACTTCCACTTATTTTCCTATAGCCTAGGGAAATGAAAATCAAAAAGACACAGCCACCCAAAAGTTTGGGACGGCTCTGTTTACAAGAACCTCGTTTACGGTACAAGTTCAATATCACAGTAAGTGAAAAATGCATGAAGAAGTTGTGGTACTTACGTACAATGCAATATCACTCAGCAATGACATCTATGTCATCAGGCCCGTAGCAGCATAATGAGTGGATTCAGGTATGATGATTCTAACTGAAATAAGTCACACAGAAAAAGAAACATCATAAGATATCACTAATACACGGAATGTAAACTTGGCTACACAGGAACTGGATTACAAAACAGAACAGGGTCACAAATTTAGAAAACCAACTTATGCTTGCTTAAGGGGAAAGGTGAGTTGGGGTGCTGCATAAAACCAGAGATTGAAATGAGCACAGATAAAGTTCCTTAAGCCAAATATGGAATAGACAAGAGCTACTCCTTGCTCAACGAAATGGACTCAACACCCCATATTAAACGCCTAAGAATGTACCTGACTAGTAAGTATCTTAAAACCTATGGATTGCTATGTCTCCTAAAGAGAATTAAGCGTGTGTACAGGAGCATAAACGCAGCAGTGATAGGATTGGAGAGCTTTGGTGAGAAAATGAAGACCCTTTGAAGTCATATTGTATGGTACCCATTCCACGGGTCTCAACTCTCCAGGTTTAAGGGATTCTTCCTTCAGCTAAAACATGCATGTGGAACCCAGAGTATGATCAACCGTGTGATCGGGACACGTGTTCAAATATGTCTCCGTTCTCGTCCGCTGGTTCTCGGGTGCAACATTCCAGACGCTTTACTAACACTCTCCCGACTTGGAGAGTCAGTGCCTTTAAACTCCTGTTTGGCCCAGTTTGCAATTTCTGCGGAAGATGAACAGGAATAGGGAGAACCAATGAGAGACTAGCTGGAGGTGTCTGGACGGGCAAATTTAACTCTCATTTCCCACCAGGAAGAGGAATTAACCAAAGGCTCAGCGTGCCGTGCCGGAACCAGATTAGGGCCTGAAGCAATCCTGCGGTGTTGCGGCCAGCTCAAAAGAAAGCGAATTGAAGAAAGGAGCTCAGGGGCACTGTAATTCACAAACCTGCAGAGTTATAAATGACAGCTATCGTCCAAAAATATACTGAAGTAAGGCTGCCAAGAGGACTTGAAAGCGGTGCAGAATTGCAGGAAACCGATTTCAGGAGGTAGACTGGAATTGCATTTAAAGCATAGGAAAAGAGGCAGAACGTCCACAATATTGCACTTGGCCAAAAAGGGCGTATGCGTTTTTTCCTGAATATATTCAGGAAAAAACGCATACGCCCTTTTTGGCCAACCAGGCAAGCTTGCAAAGGAAATCTGCACTACAATGAAGTCTCACTTCCCCCCAGTCAAAAGGACCATCTGAAAAAAGTGTAAAATCCAGAAAGGCAGGACAGGCCATGGAGAACTGGGAGCCTTGTTATGCTGATGGGCGGGATGTAAATTGCCAACAGCCACACGGGAGAAGTGTATGGTGTTTCCTGAAACATCTGAAAAACAAAGCAACAGAGCCTAGGGCACTTCCACTTATGGTCCTATAGCTTAGGGAAATGAAAATCAAAAAGACACAGCCACCCCAAAGTTTGGGACGACTCTGTTTACAAGAACCTCGTTTACGGTACAAGTTCAATATCGCAGACAGTGAAAAATGGATAGAGAAGTTGTGGTACTTACGTACAATGCAATATCACTCAGCAATGATATCTATGTCATCAGGCCCGTAGCAGCATAAAGAGTGGATTCAGGTATGATGATTCTAACTGAAATAAGTCACACAGAAAAAGAAACATCATAAGATATCACTAATACACGGAATGTAAACTTGGCTACACAGGAACTGGATTACAAAACAGAACAGGGTCTCAAATTGAGAAAACCAACTTATGCTTGCTTAAGGGGAAATGTGAGTTGGGGTGCTGCATAAAACCAGAGATTGAAATGAGCACAGAGTAAGTTCCTTAAGCCAAATATGGAATAGACAAGAGCTACTCCTTGCTCAACGAAATGGACTCAACACCCCATATTAAACGCCTAAGAATGTACCTGACTAGTAAGTATCTTAAAACCTATGGATTGCTATGTCTCCGAAAGGGAATCAAGCGTGTGTACAGGGGCATAAACGCAGCAGTGATAGGATTGGAGAGGTTCGGTGAGCAAATGAAGACCCTTTGAAGTCATATTGCATGGTACCCATTCCACGGGTCTCAACGCTCCAGGTGTAAGGGATTCTTCCTTCAGCTAAAACATGCATGTGGAACCCAGAGTATGATCAACCATGTGATCGGGAGACGTGTTCAAATATGTCTCCGTTCTCGTCCCCTGGTATTCGGGTGCAACATTCTAGACACTTTACTAACACTCTCCCGACTTGGAGAGTCAGTGCCTTTAACCTCCTGTTTGTCCCAGTTTGCAATTTCTGCGGAAGATGAACAGGAAGAGGGAGAACCAATGAGAGACTAGCTGGAGGTGTCTGGATGGGCAAATTTAACTCTCATTTCCCACCAGGAAGAGGAATTAACCAAAGGCTCAGCGTGCCGTGCCGGAACCAGATTAGGGCCTGAAGCAATCCTGCGGTGTTGCGGCCAGCTCACAAGAAAGCGAGTTGAAGAAAGGAGCTCAGGGGCACTGTAATTCACAAACCTGCAGAGTTATAAATGAGAGCTATCGTCGAAAAATATACTGAAGTAAGGCTGCCAAGAGGACTTGAAAGCGGGGCAGAATTGCAGGAAACCGATTTCAGGAGGTAGACTGGAATTGCATTTAAAGCATAGGAAAAGAGGGAGAACGTCCACAATGATGCACTTGGCCAAAAAGGGCGTATGCGTTTTTTCCTGAATATATTCAGGAAAAAACGCATATGCCCTTTTTGGCCAACCAAGCAAGCTTGCAAAGGAAATCTGCACGACAATGAAGTCTCACTTCCTCCCGGTCAAAAGGGCCATCTGAAAAAAGTGTAAAATCCAGAAAGGCAGGACAGGCCATGGAGAACTGGGAGCTTTGTTATGCTGATGGGCGGGATGTAAATTGCCAACAGCCACTCGGGAGAAGTGTATGGTGTTTCCTGAAACATCTAAAAAACAAAGCAACAGAGCCTAGGGCACTTCCACTTATGGTCCTATAGCTTAGGGAAATGAAAATCAAAAAGACACAGCCACCCCAAAGTTTGGGACGGCTCTGTTTACAAGAAGCTCGTTTACGGTACAAGTTCAATATCGCAGAAAGTGAAAAATGGATAAAGAAGTTGTGGTACTTACGTACAATGCAATATCACTCAGCAATGACATCTATGTCATCAGGCCCGTAGCAGCATAAAGAGTGGATTCAGGTATGATGATTCTAACTGAAATAAGTCACACAGAAAAAGAAACATCATAAGATATCACTAATACACGGAATGTAAACTTGGCTACACAGGAACTGGATTTCAAAACAGAACAGGGTCTCAAATTTAGAAAACCAACTTATGCTTGCTTAAGGGGAAAGGTGAGTTGGGGTGCTGCATAAAACCAGAGATTGAAATGAGCACAGAGTAAGTTCCTTAAGCCAAATATGGAATAGACAAGAGCTACTCCTTGCTCAACGAAATGGACTCAACACCCCATATTAAACGCCTAAGAATGTACCTGACTAGTAAGTATCTTAAAACCTATGGATTGCTATGTCTCCGAAAGGGAATCAAGCGTGTGTACAGGGGCATAAACGCAGCAGTGATAGGATTGGAGAGGTTCGGTGAGCAAATGAAGACCCTTTGAATTCATATTGCATGGTACCCATTCCACGGGTCTCAACTCTCCAGGTTTAAGGGATTCTTCCTTCAGCTAAAACATGCATGTGGAACCCAGAGTATGATCAACCGTGTGATCGGGAGACGTCTTCAAATATGTCTCCGTTCTCGTCCTCTGGTACTCGGGTGCAACATTCCAGACGCTTTACTAACACTCTCCCGACTTGGAGAGTCAGTGCCTTTAACCTCCTGTTTGGCCCAGTTTGCAATTTCTGTGGAAGATGAACAGGAATAGGGAGAACCAATGAGAGACTAGCTGGAGGTGTCTGGACGGGCAAATTTAACTCTCATTTCCCACCAGGAAGAGGAATTAACCAAAGGCTCAGCGTGCCGTTCCGGAACCAGATTAGGGCCTGAAGCAATCCTGCGGTGTTGCGGCCAGCTCACAAGAAAGCGAGTTGAAGAAAGGAGCTCAGGGGCACTGTAATTCACAAACCTGCAGAGTTATAAATGACAGCTATCGTCGAAAAATATACTGAAGTAAGGCTGCCAAGAGGACTCGAAAGCGGGGCAGAATTGCAGGAAACCGATTTCAGGAGGTAGACTGGAATTGCATTTAAAGCATAGGAAAAGAGGCAGAACGTCCACAATGATGCACTTGGCCAAAAAGGGCGTATGCGTTTTTTCCTGAATATATTCAGGAAAAAACGCATACGCCCTTTTTGGCCAACCAAGCAAGCTTGCAAAGGAAATCTGCACTACAATGAAGTCTCACTTCCCCCCGGTCAAAAGGGCCATCTGAAAAAAGTGTAAAATCCAGAAAGGCAGGACAGGCCATGGAGAACTGGGAGCCTTGTTATGCTGATGGGCGGGATGTAAATTGCCAACAGCCACTCGGGAGAAGTGTATGTTGTTTCCTGAAACATCTAAAAAACAAAGCAACAGGGCCTAGGGCACTTCCACTTATGGTCCTATAGCTTAGGGAAATGAAAATCAAAAAGACACAGCCACCCCAAAGTTTTATGACGGCTCTGTTTACAAGAAGCTCGTTTACGGTACAAGTTCAATATCGCAGAAAGTGAAAAATGGATAAATAAGTTGTGGTACTTACGTACAATGCAATATCACTCAGCAATGACATCTATGTCATCAGGCCCGTAGCAGCATAATGAGTGGATTCAGGTATGATGATTCTAACTGAAATAAGTCACACAGAAAAAGAAACATCATAAGATATCACTAATACACGGAATGTAAACTTGGCTACACAGAAACTGGATTACAAAACAGAACAGGGTCTCAAATTTAGAAAACCAACTTATGCTTGCTTAAGGGGAAAGGTGAGTTGGGGTGCTGCATAAAACCAGAGATTGAAATGAGCACAGAGTAAGTTCCTTAAGCCAAATATGGAATAGACAAGAGCTACTCCTTGCTCAACGAAATGGACTCAACACCCCATATTAAATGCCTAAGAATGTACCTGACTAGTAAGTATCTTAAAACCTATGGATTGCTATGTCTCCGAAAGGGAATCAAGCGTGTGTAATGGGGCATAAACGCAGCAGTGATAGGATTGGAGAGGTTCGGTGAGCAAATGAAGACCCTTTGAAGTCATATTGCATGGTACCCATTCCACGGGTCTCAACTCTCCAGGTTTAAGGGATTCTTCCTTCAGCTAAAACATGCATGTGGAACCCAGAGTATGATCAACCGTGTGATCGGGAGACGTGTTCAAATATGTCTCCGTTCTCGTCCCCTGGTACTCGGGTGCAACATTCCAGACGCTTTACTAACACTCTCCCGACTTGGAGAGTCAGTGCCTTTAACCTCCTGTTTGGCCCAGTTTGCAATTTCTGCGGAAGATAAACAGGAAGACGGAGAACCAACGAGAGACTAGCTGGAGGTGTCTGGACGGGCAAATTTAACTCTCATTTCCCACCAGGAAGAGGAATTAACCAAAGGCTCAGCGTGCCGTGCCGGAACCAGATTAGGGCCTGAAGCAATCCTGCGGTGTTGCGGCCAGCTCACAAGAAAGCGAGTTGTAGAAAGGAGCTCAGGGGCACTGTAATTCACAAACCTGCAGACTTATAAATGACAGCTATCGTCCAAAAATATACTGAAGTAAGGCTGCCAAGAGGACTTGAAAGCGGGGCAGAATTGCAGGAAACCGATTTCAGGAGGGAGACTGGAATTGCATTTAAAGCATAGGAAAAGAGGCAGAACGTCCACAATGATGCACATGGCCAAAAAGGGCGTATGCGTTTTTTCCTTCAGGAAAAAACGCATACGCCCTTTTTGGCCAACCAAGCAAGCTTGCAAAGGAAATCTGCACTACAATGAAGTCTCACTTCCCCACGGTCAAAAGGGCCATCTGAAAAAAGTGTAAAATCCAGAAAGGCAGGACAGGCCATGGAGA